>NC_057809.1:275296503-275555062 GCF_018294505.1 Triticum aestivum | reverse complement strand
GGGGCAAAGGGGGGGGGGCGGCGGCCTAGAGTCCCGCTGGGACTCGGCTTCACGAGAGGGGCTGGGGCGGTGGCGGCTGGCTGGGCCTTGGCCCGGCTGGCCTGGCGCGCGGGAGCTGCTCCTTTTTTTAATCGGTTTCGCGCGCAGAAAAACAAAAGAAAAACTATCTAAACAAACTCCGAAAAATCTAAAGTAAATTTTCCCCGACTCCTAAAAATGAGTCGAACAAATTGAACTTTTCTCTGGGACTAAAATGCAATTTTTGAAAACGCGCATTTTTCCCTATCCAAATAAAAGCAAACAAAACTCCGGCAAAACCAAAACTTGACTTATTCATTAAATCTTCATTTTTCCTAACTTTGGGAAAGTCATATTATTCCCTCTCTCATTTTTTTGATATTGGAAAAATAATTGAAGATGAAATAAATAAATCAAATGATCCTCTTTTCAAATTTGAGAAAACTCTCAAATATGAAAATAACGAAATCTCCAACTCTCTCTGAAGGTCCTTGAGTTGCGTGAAATTTCTAGGATCGACCAAAATGCAAGAAAATATGCTATGCATGATGATCTAGTGTATAACATTCCAAATTGCAAATTTGGGATGTTACACTTATGTTCAATCTTGTTATCGGAACTATAGATTGGTACTTGTGGGTGACTAGTAGTGTTGATTACATCTTGTAGTTGATTACTATATGATTTATTTGGTGGAAGATTATATGTTCTGATCCAATATGCTATTTAATACCCCTCTGATCATGAGCATGTTTATCATTTGTGAGTAGTTACCTTTGTTCTTGACGTCATGGGAGAAATCATGTTGCAAGTAATCATGTGAATTTGAAATGTGTTCGATATTTTGATAGTATGTATGCTCTGATTCCCTTAGTGATGTCATGTGAACGCCGACTACATGACACTTCACCATACTTGGGCTTAAGGGAATGCATTGTGGAGTAGCAATTAGATGATGGGTTGCGAGAGTGACAGAAACTTAAACCCCAGTTTATGTGCTATTCCGTAAGGGACCGATTGGATCCAAAAGTTTAATGCTATGGTTAGAATTTATTCTTAATACTTTGTTCAAGTAAGAACAACGCCTAAGCACCGGTCCACCCACATATCAAATTATCAAAGTAGTGAACACTAATTAAACCAACATGATGAAAGTGACTAGATGAAATTCCCGTGTACCCTTAAGAATGTTTTGCTTATCATAAGATACCGTTTTGGCATGTCCTTTGCCTCAAAAGGATTGGGCTACCTTGCTACACTTTAGTTACTACTATCATTACTTGTCCATTACAAATTATCTTGCTATCAAACTACTCTACTACTTACAATTTCAGCACTTGCAGACATTTCCTTACTGAAAACTACTTGTCATTTCCTTCTGCTCCTCGTTGGGTTCGACACTCTTACTTATCGAAAAGAGCTACAATTGATCCCCTATACTTGTAGGTCATCAGACGATGGTGAGGCCAAGGAAGGGGATGACGCATAGCCGGGGAAGATGCGACAATGGATGCCCACACGGAGAGGAGTACGAGGATTCAGTAATTCGGCTGCGGTGTGTGATAGAGGCGAAGGTGTGCCGATATTTCGATGAGAAAAATATCGTTTTCTATGGGAGTCAACTTTGACGATCCGACTACGAACGTGCGAGGACGTCGCACCTTAGCAATCGCTAAACCAACTTCCAAGGGTTATTGACCACGCCGGAGCATGATCAACCTGACCACGAGGGTCTATTTCCTGCGAGCAAACAAGGAACAAGCAAGAAACTGAGGTTGCAATATGGATATTGCAAATTAAAGAGGAAAGCTTTATTAATGAAGGTGGGGTTCTGTGACGTCTTGGTCTGGTCGTTGGACACAAACGAAGTACACGAAGTTGCAACTATGACGAACTTTTAATCTAAACAAAACCAGAAGTCTAAATGATGCCCTAAGGGCTGTATAAATGGAGGAAGAGGGGGGGGGATTTCGTGGCCCTTGGAGGAGGGGTCCGAAACCAACCCTAACTCTTGTTTCCCCACACATACAGACTCTAAAAACAACCTATACTTAAGTATTTCAAAAATAGATGGGTCTGGCCCAATAATAAGGTGACACATCACCTAGAATAGCCTCTGGACGAAATTTATGAAGTGGCATCTTGTATATTTCATCCAAGGCTTCATGCACTCCTTATGGTGGCTTCAAAGTCCTGGAATCATCACTTGTAACTCCGTTCTGGATCCCCTTGCACATGCCATCATCTCCATGCTTGGTCTTGCTCCAGTGTTCATCCCTTTTATCCATGCTAGGCCCTTCAATTGTAAGCAAAACAAATGTATCCAATTTAGGCAGCATCATATTCTTATGAACATTAGAATCATTACCAAGAAACGAAAGTACCTGATAATTTAATTGGCGTGCGTGAGCTCTAGTAATTGGTCCAGTATGTATAGCAGCAGGGGCTGTGGGTGTAACAATGGTATTGGTGTCCTCATCATCCTCCCCTTCTTGAAATGAAGTCGTCCTAGACGAAAACACATCTTCCTCACCCAAATAAGGCTTCAAATCTACAATGTTAAAAGGGGGACTAACCCCCAAATCTACAGGCAGCTCAAGTCTATATGCATTATCATTTATTTTCTCTAACACCTTAAAAGGACCATCAACACGTGACATTAGCTTTGATTTGCGCAAATTAGGAAATCTATCCTTACGCAAATGTAACCAAACAAGATCTCCAGGTGCAAACACAACATGTTTTCTACCCTTATCTCCAGCAACATGTTTTTATACGCTCAATGTTTTCCTTAGTTAACTCATGCATTTTTAAAATCAATTCAACACGTTCTTTAGCATCAAAATTAACCTTCTCCAAAGATGGAAGAGGCAACAAATCAATAGGTGCACGAGGTAGGAAACCCCATACACAATTTCAAAAGGGCACATCTTAGTAGTAGAATGCAATGAACGATTATAAGCAAATTCAATATGAGGCAAGCATTCTTCCCACATTTTCTTATTATTCTTCAAAACAGCCCTAAGCATAGTAGACAATGTTCTATTGACTACTTTAGTTTGTCCATCAGTTTGGGGGTGGCAAGTAGTACTAAAACACAGTTTAGTCCCCACATAGCCCATAAACATCTCCAAAAGTAGCTAAGAAATTTAGTATCACGATCAGAAACAATAATATTTGGCACACCATGCAAGCGAATAATTTCACAAAAGAACAAATCAGCAACATTAACATCATCATCGCTTTTATGACATGGTATAAAGTGTGCCATTTTCGAGAACCTATCCATGACAACAAATATGCTATCCCTCCCCTTCTTTGTTCGAGGTAAACCTAGAACAAAGTGCATAGATATATCCTCCCAAGGAACACTAGGTACAGGCAAAATATATAAACCATGAGGATTGAGTCGTGACTTAGCTTTTTCACATGTAGTGCAGCGAGCAACAAAACGCTCAACATCCCGTATCATCTTTGGCCAAAAGAAATGTGTACCAAGTATATCCTCCGTCTTCTTGACGCCAAAGTGTCCCATTAATCCTCCTCCATGCGCCTCCTGCAACAACAAAAGAGGAACGGAGCTAGCTGGAATGCATAGCTTGTTAGCACGAAACACAAATCCATCGTTAAGAACGAACTTGTTCCAAGGTCTCCCATCCTTACAATTCTGCAATACATCTTTAAATTCAGCATCATGCATATATTGATCTTTGATGGTCTCCAAACCAAATATTTTAAAGTCAAGTTGTGAAAGCATAGTATAATGACGAGACAATTCATCAGCAATAACATTTTCTTTACCCTTCTTGTGTTTAATGACATAAGGGAAAGTCTCAACGAATTAAACCCATTTAGCATGTCTACGGTTCAGTTTTTCTTGACTTATAATGTGCTTGAAAGATTCATGATCAGAATGTATACCAAATTCCTTGGGCCATAAATAATGTTGCCATGTTTCTAAGGTCCGAACAAGAGCATATAATTCTTTATCATAAGTAGAATAGTTCATACTAGGCCCACTCAATTTTTCAGAAAAGTATGCAACAGGTTTGCCATCTTGTAATAACACACCTCCTAATCCAATTCCACTAGCATCACATTCAAGCTCAAAAGTCTTATTAAAATCAGGAAGTTGGAGTAAAGGAGCATGTGTCAACTTATCTTTCAATACCGTGAAGGCTTCTTCCTGTGCGGTACCCCAAACAAAAGGCACATCCTTCTATGTAAGCTCGTTGAGAGGTGCAACAATGGTGCTGAAATCTCTCACAAAACGCCTATAGAAACCAGCGAGGCCAAGTAAACTCCTCACTTGTGTGACCGTTTTGGGCTGCGGCCGACTCTCAATAGCTTCAATCTTGGCTTTATCAACTTCAATTCCCTGTGGAGTAACAACATAGCCAAGAAAAGATACTCGGTCGGTGCAAAAGGTGCACTTCCTAAGGTTAACAAACAAACGTGCATCACGTAGAGCAATAAAAACATCACGTAAATGTTCCAAATGTTCCTCCAAAGATTTGCTATAAATCAATATGTCATCAAAGTAAACTACCACAAATCGTCCAATGAAAGCACGTAAAACTTCGTTCATTAATCTCATGAAAGTACTAGGTGCATTTGTTAACCCAAAAGGCATGACTAACTACTCATATAATCCAAACTTAGTTTTAAATGCTGTTTTCCATTCATCTCCCAATTTCATTCAAATTTGATGGTATCCACTGCGCAAATCAACTTTGGAGAATATTGTAGAGCCACTTAATTCATCAAGCATATCATCTAGCCTAGGAATAGGATGACGATAACGAATAGTAATATTATTAATGCCTCTAGAATCAACGCACATACGCGACATACCATCCTTTTTTGGCACTAGTATAATAGGAACAACACAAGGACTAAGAGATTCGCGTATGTAACCTTTGTCGAGCAGCTCCTGTACTTGACGCATAATCTCCTTCGTCTCCTCTGGATTGGTACGGTATGGTGCACGGTTGTGTAGCGATGCACCAGGAATAAAGTCAATTTGATGCTCAATCCCTCGAATAGGTGGTAATCCCGGTGGCATGTCTTGAGGGATGACGTCAGTGAACTCCTGCAAAATTTTAGTGACAGCAGGGGGCAAAGAGGAAGGCACGTCCTCGAATGAAAATTATGCCTCTTTGCACACAAAAGCATAGCAAACAGATTTGCTGAAATCTAGCTCATCAATATCAGATTTTGTGGCAAGTAAACATGCACTTTTAAATTTAATTTCAGAAGCAACACTAGATGGTTGATTATTAGGTTTCATTTGTTGCTCAAATTCTTTTGCCACAATCTGATTTTCACTCTTATTTTTCTCCTGTTTTGCTTTATTAGCTCTATTAATATCATCTTTCAAAATGGATTCAGGAGTCATAGGAAGAAAAGTAATATGGCTATCCTTATGAACAAGAGTATACTGATTATTTCTACCATGGTGTACAATTTTTTTTATCAAATTGCCATGGTCTACCAAGTAATAAGGAACATGCTTGCATGGGTACCACATCACAATCAACATAATCAGCATATGTAGAGATACTAAAATGCACACGAACAGTATGTGTTACCTTAACCTTGCCGCTGTTGTTGAACCATTGGATGTAGTAAGGATGTGGATGTGGTCTTGTGGTGAGAGATAGCTTCTCTACCATCTCCATGCTAGCCAAGTTGTTGCGGCTCCCTCCACTATGATGACGCGAACAGAACGTTCCTTCACAACTCCCTTTGTATGGAACAAATTATGCCTCTGATTTTGCTCAGCTTGTGTGACCTGCACAATCAAAACACGTTGACCAACTAAACATTCATACCTATTAGCACCTTCAGGAGCCATGTATTGCGTCTCATGACCAGAATCATCTCCACCGTGTTCTTCACGTGTAATAAGAGCCAAAGTCTCGTCATCATCGTCCCTAGCGGACTCATACCCACCATCCTCAGTAGCAATCATCACACGCTGAGATTTGCATTCTCTCGCAAAATGTCCTCTTCCCTTATAACGACGACAAATAATATCACTTGTGTGCCATATTGATGCCATGGAAGAAGAAGAGCTCTGCGCAGGCCCGGCAGGTGTGCTCTTGGCAGATGGTGGTGGTTGTGCCTGCTTTCTTGTATCACGGCTGGAGGTGGCACCTAATGGAGGTGCTGGTGCAGTGGAAGTAGAGGATGGACGTGGTGTCCATGATGAAGATCGACCTGCAGAAAAGTTAGTTGACGCCAATGCCTGTCGATCCTGCACTTCACGTTCATCTTTACAAGCAAGATGGAATAAACGAGTGATATTAGTATAATCCTTATACTCTAGAATGGTTTGAATCTCTCTATTTAATCCACCCATAAAACGTGCAAGCATAGCTTTATTCTCCTCAACAATACCACATCTAATCATGCCAGTTTGTAATTCCTGATAATATTCTTCTACAGAATTTTTTCCTTGTCTTAAACGCTGCAATTTTTGAAGTAATTCACGTTGATAATATGGTGGAACCCAACGAGTACACATAGCAGTTTTCAAAGCAGCCCAAATAGCTGGAATAGGATATAATCTACAATGTTCAGACCACCAAACAATGCAAAACTAGTGAAAGCACAAACAGCAGCAGGAACACGTCTCTCCTCAGGATATTGTAAACATGTAAAACGTTGTTCAGTTTCTAACTCCCAAGTAAGATATATATCAGGAACATATCTACCCTCAAATGGTGGAATATTCAATTTCAGTTTAGGAAGATGGTCATGATCTCGTACCTCATATGGTTGTGCATCCCTACCATTGCGATAATATACCTGAGGACGACCTGGTGGTGGTGGTGCTGCTGGTTGCATGTGGTTCTGATTTTGATCAACCTTGTCCTCGTAATGGTCCTCCACCTCTGCAGTAGCAGCAGGAGCTACAGAAGCATCAATAGCAGAACCAAAATTTTGCCCAGGGTCAATGGGAATGCGCTGTGCTCGTCCCACTTGATTTGGAAGGCGACATTGTTGTTGTTGTTGTTGTTGTAGAGGTGCGTTAGGTGCAACCGCTGGTGGTGGAAAACGTGCGAGCAATTCATTAAACTTGTTATCGTGCTTTGTTTCGAATGTCTTCTCCATGCCATCTATCTTCTCCATGGCCCCTTCAAATCTGTTTAGCACATCTTGCACCTGTCCACTCATTATTTGCTGAAATTTATCATGCAACTCCTTATTTGTCTTATTCTCCCAGTCAGTCTCGTCGGCTTGTGATCCTGCCATGGTTAGTAGCAACTGAAACACACAAGAATATGATCCTACAGACTACTAACAAGAGGTGGCGGTGGGTGTCACAAATCCGTCAAGCAAATCTCAAATTCTTACCTGTTCTTACCCAGCAGCAGGCGGTGATCGGCAACTGTCGTAGTCAAAACTCTCAAAGCTTGGATAGAGAGATTACCAGGGAGAGTCAAATGCACGACGTAGATGTATTGGAGCTAGGAAGGCTTATAACATGGTAGCAAAAGGGTCAGCAATAATCAATTCAGAGATGCAAAGTTGAATAAACGCTCAACGACGGTACTATGCTGGTCCTAGGCTAGACCGTGCTAGAGACGCGAGCCTAGAACACTAACAAAATCACGGCGCTGCACGTAAACAAGGGAGGAGCATGCTCTGAATTTTTTTTCTTTTTTTTCACTTTTGTTTTGCACTTTTTTTCCTCTTTTTTTTGCTCCAGAACAATTTTTTTTCGAAAAAGTCTTCAAATGGTCTAAAAACTAACTGCCTAGCCAGAATTTTCCAGACTTTGTTTTTTTTTGAGTTTGGGACTATTTTTCTTCTGCGGGTAGCACGAAAGTTTGGGAGTCCTACTCTGTCACGACTCGGAGTATCGCGTGATCTGGAAAGCCGAAACAAAGTAAGAAAATACTGGACTCGGACTAGGACTGGTGGCGGAGAGGAATCTGGTGGAACTCGGACTGGTGGCGGCGATGAATCAAGTGGAACTTGGACTGGTGGTTGTATATGGCGATGGTATATCTAGACTCAGATTGGTGGTGGTATATGGCAATGGTATATGCAGACTCGGATTGGTGGTTGTATATGGCGATGGTATATGTGGACTGGGATTGGTTGTTGTATATGGCAGCGGTGATGTATATGGTGGGGTGGTGGTATAAGGCAATGATGATGAAAATGGTGCGGCGGCGGCGTGACAACCTGTGAACAGAACTCGAAACTCTAAGGGACTAGACGCTAAGACCAACAACTCGACACGATGATGCAACCACAAATTCAACAAAGCAAAACTCTAAAAAGACTATGCAAAGGCTCAGATTGGTTCAGATATGATGAACTAACCCTAATTTTTTTGGCTTTTTTGTGTGGACTATAGGTATGAAGAACAAACTCGATCTAAACTACGAAAAACTGTAAAAATCTCACCGAGCAACCTGGAAATTTGATACCACTTGATAGAGGCGAAGGTGTCCCGATGTTTCGATGAGATATATATCGTTTTCTATGGGAGTCGACTTTGACGATCCGACTACGAATGTGCAAGGACGACACGCCTTAGCAATCGCTAAACCAACTTCCAAGGGTTATCGACCACGCCGGAGCACGATCAACCTGACCACGAGGATCTATTTCCCGCGAGCAAACAAAGAACAAGCAAGAAACCAAGATTGCAATCTGGATATTGTGAATTAAAGAGGAAAGCTTTATATATGAAGGTGGGGTTCTGTGACGTCTTGGTCTGGTCGTTTGACACAAACGAAGTACGCGAAGTTGCAGCTATGGCGAACTTTTAATCTAAACAAAACCCGAAGTCTAAACGACGCCCTAAGGGCTGTATATATGGAGGAAGAGGGGGGAATTTCGTGGCCCTTAGAGGAGGGGTCCGAAACCAACCCTAACTCTTGTTTGCCCACACATACGGACTCTAAAAACAGCCTATACTTAAGTATTTCGAAAATACATGGGCCTGGCCCAATAATAAGGTGACGCAACACCTAGAATAGCCTTTGGATGAAATTTATGAAGTGGCATCTTGTATATTTCGTCCAAGGCTTCATGCACTCCTTATGGTGGCTTCAAAGTCTTGGAATCATCACTTGTAACTCCGTTCTGGATCCCCTTGCGCATGCCATCATCTCCATGCTTGGTCTTGCTCCAGTGTTCATCCCTCTTATCCATGCCAGGCCCTTCAATTGTAAGCAAAACAAATGTATCCAATTTAGGCAGCATCATATTCTCATGAACATTAGAATCATTACCAAGAAACGAAAGTACCTGATAATTTAATTGGCGTGCGCGAGCTCTAGTAATTGGTCCAGTATGTATAGCAGCAGGGGCTGTGGGTGTAACAATGGTATTGATGTCCTCATCAGTGTGAGGCTACCGTCGCCGCAGAATAACAGGGGGCGTGGGTGAATAGAAGGATGGCCTAGCCAGCGGTGGGAGTAGGAGGGGGCACTGAGGCCTCCGCGGCAGCACAGCCAACCATAGGAGGCAGGAGCAGGCGGCACGACCGGCGCTGGTTTGGGCGGCTGGAGCAAGAAGACTAGAGGTTGAAGAAGTACTACGGCCATTGGATGGACATCTTACGGTCACTAGATGTAGAATCGTTCATATTGACTAGGTTGACAAAGCCCTCTGTCCGCGTCAACTTAGTAGGCCCACAAGTCAGCCTCCCACTATGGTGGGTCCCAGCTAGCAGGTGGAGTATTCATTTTTTGTGCGTAATAAGGAGGCACATCCTTGCGTGCGAAGATATAGCTGGTGGGTCCGAGCTGTTAGCGGGAGGAATGTTTTTTCGGGAAATACAGAGGCCCTTCCGGTGGGTCGCAGCTGTCAGGTGGAGGAATCATTACTTTGCGCGTAATAAGGAGGCATTTCCTTGTGTGCGGCCATGGACTCAGCTGTCAGCCTCTCCACGTACAGTCCTCTTCCGATGGATGCCATTTGTTGACCACATTGACCGCGCCGCGCGGAGAGCACCAGGGCGGTGGATGACGGTGAGGCCTGGGAAGGGAACGACACGGAGCCAGGGAAGACTCGGTAGTTGTTTCCCACGTGGAGGGGAGTACGAGGGTTTACGGTTCGTCTGCCATCGCTGGAGAATAACAACAGGTGTGGGTGAGTAGAGGGATGGCCAGGCCAGCGATGGGAGTAGGGTGGGGCGGTGAGGCCTGCGCGGCAGCACAGCCGGCCATGGGAGGATGGAGAAGGCAGTCCTGCCGGCACTTGTTTGAGCGGTTGGAGCAGTAAAAGCAGAGATTGAAGAAGCACGACGGCCGTTGGATGGACATCCAACAGCCACTGCTCTCGTGTGTTAACTAAGTTGACACGGCGTTGCGTGTGCGTCAACTTCTTTTAGGAAACCATACGCGTTAACCTATAGTAGGCGCACAAGTCAGCCTCAAATATGTGGAAAACAACATACCGCCCATCTGCCATTATTTCTAATAATTTACAGCCCATTTGCTAATTCTTAAGGTTTTTTTGGAGCCCATATTCTTTTTGTTAGCATTACAACCCATATTGTGGCCATGGTTAAAAAATTATACGAAATTTTGCATATTTCGGTCCGGTCCGAAATGTTTTTAATCCCGAAATTTCGAGTCACGTTCAAACTAATTTGAAAAATAAATGTATATCAATATAAAATCCAACAAATTGTCCACACATAAAAATCAATGGAATTTAATAATCTCAAAATGAAAAAAAGAAATTTGAAACTAACTGTCGGTTTGATGTGTTTCAAAAATGTACAACCCATTTCTCATTACTGATAGCCCATTTTCTGGGCCAGCCGAATGAAACTCTCCTCGTCTTGAAAGATTTGTATCCCAACAGGGCTAACAAAGCGACCTACTTGACAAAGCACAAAAAAACTGGGCTAGCCATTTTTAGAAAGAAAAAAACTACTGGGCATGTCTTGTGGTAAACATAAAAGAAAAGGCTGTCTAGACAGGCCAGAGTGCCCCGCACAGCCCAGTTGACACCCTGCTTCTGTCTCAAAAACAAAAATAACTAGGCGAGCTGCTGGGTCCTTGGTATCTGCCGCTCGTTGTGCAATTCTCTCGTTTATTGACTATGTTGACAATGGCATGGGACCCAGATGTCAGAAATCCATTAGGAGGAACCATTTTTTGGCTTGAAATAAGGAGGCACTTGCTTGCGTACTGCAAAGACCTTGGTGGGTCCCTGCTGTCGTCCTCTCCATGTACAATCATCTTCTGATTGTGTACGTGTCAACCTGGTAGGCCCACAAGTCAGGCTCTAAAACCGTGGCAGACAAATACAACCCATTTAAAAAAAATAATAGCCCATTCCATATGTTCAAACAGAAAGTTCAACATTCAGAGCAAAGTAACAGGTTTGATCCAGATATAGAGTACTGAACTTCCACATTGACAAGCATCATAGCCAAGTTAACTATCTACTCCCACTAATACTCTAGTAGTGTACAAGTACTAACTTACTGTGACGCCTCGAGACCGTTGCGCCAGGTGTCTTCCAGTTATTTGTTTTGTTTGCCATGTCATTTGCTTGCGTGTTGCATCTTGTCATGTCATCATGTGCATTGCATCTTCATGTTTTCAAACTTACATCCGTCCGGGTCTCCCCGTTCTTTCCGTTGTCTGTTCTGAGCCCAGACACACTTGCACGCGCCCGCGACATGTCCGAAATAGTATTTTTTAAGTGGCCGGAAAATGTTCTTGGAATGGGTTGAAAGATGGCATGCGGTGTTGTTATGTTGTTAGTAGGTCGCCTGCCAAGTTTCATCGCATTCGGAGTTCATTTGACGCCCCAACGATTAACTATAGCGGCACCGCTGCCGGTCTAACGTCGGACGTTTTTGGTCTCCGAAAACTGCTGCTGGGCCCTCTCTCTCTCTCTCTCTCTCTCTCTCTCTCTCTCTCTTCTCTCCTCTCAGCCTCGCCATAGCCCACCTAGTCCATCCACCTACCCCTCTTCGCGTCCGGAGCCGTCCGAGGCAATCGCACGGTCCGAAAATCCCTCTTTGCACAGTGCACCGACCCCTCACGTGCGCGTCCGAAACTTCCCCGGAACCGACCTGGGCAGTCGTCACCGTTGTGTCCGGATCATCCCCAAACATCTACAAAACATCACCGTTTTCTTATTTGGACACCCTAGCTATTTATTCTCAACCATACGATTTTAATCAGATGATCCAAATACCGCTCCTTCCCAATATAAAACCCCCTAGTCCTAACCTAGTCTAACCCTAAAATCTAGGACTTTTGTCCCTCACTGCGCCGCCGCCGCATCTTCCTTGGGATCCCTCCCGGACCAACCAGCAGCCTCCTCCCCACGATCCACCAACCTCCTCCTTCTGCGAATCGAACCAACCAGTGCACTCCACCAATCATCCAATCCACCACCCAACCATCTCCCTCGTTTTGCGCCGCCGCCCAACCACAGCGGCCCCGCTCCTCCTCTGCTTCTTGCCCTCGATCTCGAATGGATCGTGTAGCTGCTGGAGGCCCCGAGCAGGAGTGCTTGGCCTCATCCCCTCATCCTACCGCCGTCGGCGACCAGCAAGAGCTCGTCGCCGTCATCCTCGCCTGCGCCGCCGTGCCTCTTCGTCAGCCGCACGGCTCGTCGCTGCATCCCCAGCCCCGCGAGGGACCCCTCTACTTCGAGCCTCGCCCCTACGCCGTCTTCCCCGCACGACGCAGGAGATAGGAGACCGGTGACCACCCCGGCAAGCTCCGCCGCCTGACCTCAGAACGGCCAGGTCCGGCCTGCCTCCATCAGCCCCGCCGCACCTACATGGACTTCCCCGTCCACCGCATGCTTGTCCTAGAGCTCGTCCGCCTCCCCTGCTTCGGCCTTGCCGTCGAGCGCCACCTCTGCCCGTTTCCCCATCCCTGGCGACATCTGCAGCTGCGCCAAGCTGCCGCCACTGGCTCTGCTTCACCTGAACCAGGGTCCTCGTTCTACTTCGCCCCGCACCAAGTCCTCTGCCGCCATGGACGTCCCGACGCAGGAGCTCACCGTCGACCACGCCCGACGTCGCCAGCCTCCGGATCCGTCGAGCCCAGGTCTCTTTGGCCTCTCCGTCGCGGGATTCTTCACGTCCTCTGGTTCATCCAGTTGCTGCCTGCATCGAGCGGGACAACCCCGCGTTGACCCTGTGCTTGATTTGGCAGCGAAGCCGCTCGCTCTGCGTCGACCGCACGCACCTAGGCCGCCTTCCCTTTGGCGGTTGACCAAGGTCCAGCAACGCCAGGTTACCCAAGGCCCAGGGTGAGCAGCCCCTGGCCTATCCTCTGATGGGCCTCCTGTTTAGATGCAGCCCACATAATGTTTTTCCCAGTCCTGCGAATTTGTCTATTAATCCAGTGTTTTTCCTGTTTTGCAGAAAAGTCCCTAAGCTTCATGCATTTAATAACTCACAAAGTATGCATCGGATTAAAAAGATATATATATATATATATATATATATATATATATATATATATATATGTAAAATGCTTAGTTTTTCATATAGTTTCATAATATGTCTTTTTCATCCATGTTTAAAATGCTGTTTGCATATAATTTGCCTATTGCCATGTTAAAATGATTTAATTCATAACTTAATAACCGTAGCTCCAAACTTAACAAACTTTATATGTAAATGGGATAGAAAAATTCCTAGTTTAACATGGTGACTTTACTTTGCATGTTTAACAACTCTAAAATATGGTTTAGGGCAGAACAGTACCAAATCCATTAATATGCAAATGAGGATTTTCCGTACTTGTTGCTTGTTGTTCCGGCCTCATTTAAACTTGCCTAGATAGGTAGTTTTACTTTGCTTCACCTCTTGCCATGTTTAACAACATTTAATATTATTGAGTACATAAACGAGAGAGAACTAAATAAGTCATGTGGTGTTTCGTCAATATGCAACGGAGTTGCATATTGAGCTCGACTTAATTTGTAGGATTGTTTGTGCACTTTGCCATGCCATGCCTCATTAAACCGGACATGCATCATACTTGGTTATGCATCATGCCATGTTTATGTGATGGTTGTTTATTTTGTTGCTTGTTTCTTTCTAGGTTGCTTCTCTCGTTAGCTTCGCTTTCGTTCCGGAGTTGTGAGGATCCGTTCGACTACGTCTGTTCATCTACTTCTTGGTTTCGTTCTTCTTCCTTGCGGGATCTCAGGCAAGATGACCATACCCTCAAAATCACTTCTATCTTTGCTTGCTAATTGCTCGCTCTATTGCTTTGTCGTGATACCTAACACTTGCTATATCATGCCTCCCATATTGCCATGTCAAGCATCTAACCCACCTTTCCTAGCAAACCGTTGTTGGCTATGTTACCACTTTGCTCAGCCCCTCTTATAGCGTTGCTAGTTGCAGGTGAAGACGAAGTTTGTTCCATGTTGGAACATGGATATTATTGGGATATCACAATATCTCTTATTTAATTAATGCATCTATATACTTGGTAAAGGGTGGAAGGCTCGGTCTTATGCCTGGTGTTTTGTTCCACTCTTGCCGCCCTAGTTTCCGTCATACTAGTGTTATGTTCCTTGATTTTGCGTTCCTTACGCGGTTGGGGGAATGGGACCCCCTTGACAGTTCGCTTTGAATAAAACTCCTCCAGCAAGGCCCAACCTTGGTTTTACCATTCGCCACCTAAGCCTTTTTCCCTCGGGTTTCCGAAGCCCGAGGGTCATCTTTATTTTAAACCCCAGGGCCAGTGCTCCTCTGAGTGTTGGTCCAACCTGTCAGCCGCCGGTGGCCACCAGGGGCAACTCTGGGTTGGCCTACCGGAAGTTTGGACAATCCGGTGTGCCCTGAGAACGAGATATGTGCAGCTCCTATCGGGATTTGTCGGCACATCCGGGTGGCTTTGCTAGTCTTGTTTTACCATTGTCGAGATGTCTTGTAACCGGGATTCCGAGTCTGATCGGGTCTTCCTGGGAGAAGGAATATCCTTCGTTGACCATGAGAGCTTGTGATGGGCTAAGTTGGAGCACCCCTGCAGGGTTTTGAACTTTCAAAAGTCGTGCCCACGGTTATGGGCAGATGGGAACTTGTTAATGTCTAGTTGTAGCCGTGATGGTATCTTCTCGGTGGAGTCCGGGAAGTGAACACGGTTCTTGTGTTATGTTTGTGCGTAAGTAGTTTCAGGATCACTTCTTGATCACTTCTAGTTCATGACCGTTGCTTTGCTTTTCTTATCGCACTTATTTGCGTATGTTAGCCACCATATATGCTTAGAGCTTGCTGCAACTCCACCTCACTAGCCCTTTCCTACCCATAAGTTTAAATAGTCTTGATCTCGCGGGTGTGAGATTGCTGAGTCCTCATGACTCACAGATACTTCCAAACAGTTGCAGGTGCCGAGGATACCAGTGTAGGTGACGCAACCCAGCTCAAGTGGTAGCTCGATGAAGATCGTGTTCATTGTGTTGTTTCGTTTCCTGTTGATCAGTAGTGGAGCCCAGTTGTGGCGATCGGGGATCTAGCATTAGGAGTTGTCTTTCTTTATTGGTTCCGTTATCGGACCTTGATTGTATTCTGGATGATGTAATGCTATATTAATTGTATTGTGTGAAGTGGCGATTGTAAGCCAACTCTTTATCCCTTTCTTATTCAGTACATGGGATTGTGTGAACTAACCCCTCTTGCGACATGCCTACTATGCGGTTATGCCTGTAAGTCGTGCTTCGACACGTGGGAGATATAGCCGCATCATGGGTGTTACAAGTTGGTAATCAGAGCCTTCCCTAACTTAGGAGCCCCCTGCTTGATCGAACCGCTGGCATTGTTGAGTCTAGAAAAATGTTTTGAGTCTTATAGGATTACATATATTGGAGAGTAGGATTCTTTTTACTCCTCAGTCCCTTCGTCGCTCTGGTGAGGCCTCCTGACGTAGAGTTTTGACTCTTCTCTCCTCAAATTTCACTAATTTTTTTTAGGATCACGCGGGTATCTTGGAATCGTTTCGATGGTTTTGTGACACGAACATTGTTCTTGGTGCCTCCTGACATTTAGGGGTTGTGGCAGTGTCCCGGGGAGTTGAGCTTTGAGGTGTTGTCATCACAATTTTATCATTGCAGTTCTGGAATACCTGAGTTTCGCTGACATCGAAAATCTCCTTTATGTAGTTTTTGGTGAGATAACCTCGACGCCACCCAGTACTGGGGCGGGAGTTCGGGAGTAGTGCCATAACTTGTATAATGGATGCTTTTCGAAGGTTGAGGTAAACGATTTCCGAAGGTTTCTTGGTTATGTGTTGAAGGATGGATACAGCTGGATGTAGGATTTGTTAGTTTGGGTGAGATTTTATGCTTCCCCTGTATCCCCAACACCTGATTGCATAACCAGAAAGTTTCGGGAGTTTATAAGTGGGAATTCAAGTAGCTCCTAGGACATCTTTCCGACAGATGCATGATATGAGATTGGGGTTCGACGTCTAGTGGTCCGCCTATCCACGGTTGGTTTTACAGTGGTCTCGTTGTGTCTTAAAGAGTCCTTGGCTATGCTGACTCGGGGATGCTTCGTATGTCATGTGCACTGCCTTGTACATGATGGTGCTGTACGATCATGCCCGTGTGGGCCCCACCATGAAAACTTCGGACAAAATCTCTATCATATGTTTGTTCCTGCTTATTTTGCAAGCCAATCCTTTGTTTTTGTTTTGGTTTGTGGTATTCGAGTTGCTTCAATGTCAAGTGTGATTCCATATTTTTCCTAAGCGGTGTTCTCATACTCCTATGTGAATACCAATCCTTCATGATAATCGAGATTATCATGTCAATCCTTTTCATCCAACGTGTTTCTCTTCAAGTGGATCCGATCATTTTTCAACATCCGCAAGATCAACTCAAAGTCTTCTCAACGTTATTTGTTTCATCCGTTCCCAAGTTGTCTTTGTTTTTCCCGCCCTCCCACCCTTTGTTTTCTTCAAGGACTCAGATTTCTTAATCAAGTACCCTTTTTAGGGATGTGAAGTCTCTCCATTCTTTTCCATCAATATTCTTATCCAGTGATTCTCATGAAGATGCTCTACAAGTTATCATTCTTCGTTCTCTTTTCTTCTCCGATGGATTCAATTCAAGCTTTCGGTGTTGATCATATTCTTTTCCTTATTTCAAATGTTTTTCTCAAGTTGGTGCACACCCCTAATCATTCACCTCTCGCTATTCATTTGTTCTGGAGTGCTGAAGATATCTCAGAAGATTTGTGTTTTCACTACTAATCCGTTCAAGCTCTTTTGAGGATGTTATCTCATACAAGCTATTTAACTCAACTGGTGCAATCTCCTTTTCAAGCAATCTCTTCAACGGTGTTTCTTTTGAGTGGGCCTTAACCCACGGGTCTTTTCCTAGGATCTTACCTGACTCCTCTATTTTCCCGGAGTTACTCTCAAATTCTTTTCCAAGTTTGATGTAAGAATGAGTTATCATCAGTCTTATGTCTTTCTCTAAGATCTTTCAAATTCTTTTCATCGTTGGTTCAACCTTTCTATTTTTTCATTCCGGAGTACCTCAACAATTCATGGTGGTGTTTCTTGTCGTCATTCTCAACACTTGAAGACCGAAGAAGAGTTTCTATTAAATCTTGGTCCGTTCTCTCGAAGATTCATGGTTCTAGCTTGATGCCATCATCTCATATTTTTTTCGATTGTGAGAATTCTTTTTACCTATCCAGAGCAATTCAAGATTCTTTTCAGTTTGATTCTCCGAAGGCCATCATTTCGGGTTTATTCATTCTCAGCTTTCAGCTATTGTTCTCCAAATCTTACCGGTGCATCATTCAAATATTCTCTAATCAGCTCGTGATCTATTCATTCTCATGCATCAAATTCCTTCAAGTATCTTCATAACTTTCTCCAATTCTTCCTGGTGAATTGTGCCTTTGCTACGTTCTTTTTCAATTCTTAGAATGGTTCTTCCAAGATTCTTCTTCCTTCATTTATCATATCAATTTATTCATTGTTTCAATTCTACCGGTGGTTCGTTGAAGACCTTCCCAAGTTCGCGCTATATCTATCTTAATCCTTTTTATGACAATAAGTAGTATGGCAAATCCGTTTCTTGTCATCAAGCTAAAGTGGTGAAGGATACACATAACATAATTCTTATTATTGTTCCATCCAAGGGATTAATTCCTTATTCTAGAGGTTCATCAAATTCTCGGTTTTATTTGGCTCATCTTTTCTTTTCCCGGAGTTCCAAGCTCTCATCATCACGAAGATCCATCTAATCATTGCAAGGCTTCAATCTTATTCTTTTCATCCTTCACTTCTTTTGACCATCCTTCTTATTACCGGAGTTCTTTTCAACTTTTCCTTTCGTTTGATTATTCTTTTGTTACCGGAGTTCTTCATGGTGGATACATGTTGGTTCGCCAAGTTTTCTCTCGAAGCTAAGATCCGCCAAGCTATACTCTGAAATAAACATGTTGTTCAACACATGTCTTGTTTTGAAGAGTTCAAGCATTCTTCATCTTGCATTCCATAGTGCAATTCCTTCTACCTTATCTTTTGAGGTGGTGTTATGTCATTCTTGATATTTCTTTCATGTTTGATTATTCACATGTTGTCAAGAATGAGATATTTTAAATCCACCAATCTCTTCATTGGAGTTATCTTGGATATATTTCACCTAAAGCTTCCCTAAGGATTGTTGCCATTTATGGTGTTTATAAATGACCCAAGTTCTTCATTTATCCTCCCAGTGAAATTTGTTTCTCGTCTCCTTGTTGATATCAATCCAATCTATTGTCTCCGTAGTGGCAGAATTTCGCCTCAATTTTGAGAAGTTTTCCATAAGCACACTACAAGCTTATTCATTTCATTGTTGGTTTTCCAATAACTCGGTCATAATTTTCTTGGAAGGGTGCTTTTCCAAGCTCATTTGTGGCAGAGGTTGTCATTTTCTTCTCTATTCTTTTCCTTGCCAACGATTCAACTTCTATTCTTTCATTCCAGAGGCATAGTGATGTTGCTCTCCTCACTCATCATCTCAGATTTTGAGAACCATGTTCTTTTTGTGCTTATCCAATCAACCGGAGTATCGTGCCCTCTTTTCAAGTTCTTCCCATTTTGTCAAGTTTTACCTCCCTTCTCAAGCGGAGTGCTGTCTGAGATCTTTCTTACCCCTTGTTCCATTCTTTCAATAGTTCCAGAGGCAGTGCATTGTTGATTTCATCAAGCATACTCTCATCTTGTCTAGTTCATATTCAATTCCTTTCATTTACAGTCGGAGTGCTATCCAATTTATATCATTCTTATTCCTTCTCCATCTTGTTTTAACCAGAGTGTTGTGTCTATCATTCCTCTTCTAACCGGAGTCTCATCCAAGTGCTTTCGTTTTGTTAAGTTTATATTCTTTACCTTCCATTTTCAACCGGAGTGTTGTCGTAATTGATCTTTATCATTCGCTGTACATCTTGTTTCAACCGAGGTACTTGCATCTACTTCTTATCCATTGTAACCTTTTCTTATGTCTTTCAACCCATAAGGTTCTCGTAATGTTCCTTGTTCCTCTTTTCTAAACGGAGTGTTTTAAACTTTGTTCATCTTCGTTGTATTCTTTCTTTCAATTTGTTCGACCTCGCAAGGTTCTTTGGTTTCACTCGTTTGTCAAAGAAGCAACTTAGTTTTACCTCTTCACTTCCTCTTCCTTTTCCCTCCGGTGCCATCCTAGATCTCGGGACGAGATCCTCTCGTAGTGGTGGAGTGTTGTGATGCCCCGAGACCGTTGCGCGAGGTGTCTTCCAGTTATTTGCTATCTTTGCCATGTCATTCGCTTGCATGTTGCATATTGTCATGTCATCATGTGCATTGCATCTTCATGTTTTCAAACTTGCATCCGTCCGGGTCTCCCCGTTCTTTCCATTGTCCGTTTTGAGCCCAGACACACTTGCACGCGCCCACGGCATGTCCGAAATAGTATTTTTTAAGTGGCTGGAAAATGTTCTCGGAATGGGTTGAAAGTTGGCATGCGGTGTTTTTATGTTGTTAGTAGGTCGCGTGCCAAGTTTCATCGCATTCGGAGTTCGTTTGACGCCCCAACGATTAACTATAGCGGCACCGCTGCCGGTCTAACGTCGGACATTTTTGGTCTCCGAGAACTGCTGCCGGCCCTATCTCTCTCTTCTCTCCTCTCAGCCTCGCCACAGCCCACCTACTCCATCCACCTACCCCTCTTCACGTCCAGAGCCGTCTGATGCAATCGCACGGTCCGAAAACCCCTCTTTGCACAGTGCACCGACCCCTCACGTGCGCATCCAAAACTTCCCCGGAACCGACCCGGGTAGTCGTCACCGTTGTGTCCGGATCATCCCCAAACATCTACAAAACATCAGCGTTTTATTATTTGGACACCCTAGCTATTTATTCTCAACTGTACGATTTTAATCGGATGATCTAAATACCCCTCCTTCCCTATATAAAAACCCCTAGTCCTAACCTAGTCTAACCCTAAAATCTAGGAGTTTTGTCCCTCACCCCGCCGCCGCCGCATCTTCCTCGGGATCCCTCCCGGACCAACCAGCAGCCTCCTCCCCACGATCGACTAACCTCCTTGTTCTGAGAATCGGACCAACCAATGCGCTCCACCAATCATCCAATCCACCATCCAACCATCTCCCTCATTTTGTGCCGCCGCCCAACCACAGCCGCCCCCGCTCCTCCTCTGCTTCTTGCCCTTGATCCCAAATGGATCATGTAGCTGCTCGAGGCCCCGAGCAGGAGCGGTCGACCTCATCCCCTCATCCTGCCGCCGCCGGCGACCAGCAGGAGCTCGTCACCGTCATCCTCGCCTGTGCCGTCGTGCCTCTTCATCAGCCGCACGGCTCATCACTTCATCCCCAGCCCCGCGAGGGACCCCTCTGCTTCAAGCCTCGCCCCTACGCCGTCTTCTCCGCACGACGCAGGAGACAGGAGACCGACGACCACCCCGGCAAGCTCCGCCGCCTGACCTCAGAACGGCCAGGTCCGGCCTGCCTCCGTCAGCCCCGCCGCGCCTCCATGGACTTCCCCGGCCACCGCATGCCCGTCCTGGAGATCGTCCGCCTCCCCTGCTTCAGCCTTGCCATCGAGCGCCGCCTCCGCCCGTTTTCCCGTCCCTAGTGACGTCTGCAGCTACGCCAAGCCGCCGCCGTTGGCTCTGCTTCACCTGAACCAGGGTCCTCGTTCTGCTTCGCCCCGTGCCAAGTCCCCTACCGCCATGGACGTCCCGACGCAGGAGCTCGCCGTCGACCGCGCCCGACGTCGCCAGCCTCCGGATCCATCGAGCCCAGGTCTCTCTGGCCTCTCCGTCGCGGGATTCTTTGCGTCCTCCGGTTCATCAAGTTGCCGCCTGCATCGAGCGGGACAACCCCGCGTTGACCCCATGCTCGATTTGGTAGCGAAGCCGCTCACTCCGCTTCGACTGCACGCACCTGGGCCACCTCCCCTTCGGCGGTTGACTAAGGCCCATCAATGCCAGGTCACCCAAGGCCCAGGGTGAGCAGCCCCTGGCCTATCCTCTGATGGGCCTCCTGTTCAGATGCGGCCCACATAATGTTTTTCCCAGTTCTGCGAATTTGTCTATTAATCCAGTGTTTTTCCTGTTTTGCAGAAAACTCCCTAAGCTTCATGTATTTAATAACTCACAAACTGTGCATCAGATTAAAAAGATCTATATATGTAAAATGCTTAGTTTTTCATCTAGTTTCATAATATTTCTTTTTCATCCATGTTTAAAATGTCTAAAATGCTGTTTGCATATAATTTGCCTATTGGCATGTTAAAATGCTCTAATTCATAACTTAATAACCGTAGCTCCAAACTTAACAAACTTTATATGTAAATGGGGTAGAAAAATGCCTAGTTTAACAAGGTGACTTTACTTTGCATGTTTAACAACTCTAAAATGTGGTTTAGGGCAGAACAGTACCAAATCCATTAATATGCACATGAGGATTTTTCGGACTTGTTGCTTGTTGTTCCGGCCTCATTTAGGTAGTTTTACTTTGCTTCACCTCTTGCAATGTTTAAAAACATTTAATATTGTTGAGTACATAAACGAGAGAGCACTAAATAAGTCACGTGGTGTTTCGCCAATATGCAACAGAGTTCCATATTGAGCTCCACTTAATTTGTAGGATTGTTTGTGCACTTTGCCATGCCATGCCTCATTAAACCGGACATGCATCATACTTGGTTATGCATCATGCCATGTTTATGTGATGGTTGTTTGTTTTGTTGCTTGTTTCTTTCCCGGTTGCTTCTCTCGTTAGTTTCGGTTTCGTTCCAGAGTTGTGAGGATCCATTCGACTACGTCTGTTCATCTACTTCTTGGTTTCGTTCTTCTTCCTTGCGGGATCTCAGGCAAGATGACCATACCCTCGAAATCACTTCTATCTTTGCTTGCTAGTTGCTCGCTCTATTGCTTTGCCGTGATACCTACCACTTGCTATATCATGCCTCCCATATTGCCATGTCAAGCATCTAACCAATCTTTCCTAGCAAACCGTTGTTTGGCTATGTTACCGCTTTGCTCAGCCCCTCTTATAGCGTTGCTAGTTGCAGGTGAAGATGAAGTTTGTTCCATGTTGGAACATGGATATTGTTGGGATATCACAATATCTCTTATTTAATTAATGCATCTATATACTTGGTGAAGGGTGGAAGGCTTGGCCTTATGCCAGGTGTTTTGTTCCACTCTTGCCGCCCTAGTTTCCGTCATACCGGTGTTATGTTCCTTGATTTTGTGTTCCTTACGGGGTTGGGGGAATGGGACCCCCTTGACAGTTTGCTTTGAATAAAACTCCTCCAGCAAGGCCCAACCTTGGTTTTACCATTTGCCACCTAAGCCTTTTTCCCTCGGGTTTTCGGAGCCCGAGGGTCATCTTTATTTTAAACCCCCGGGCCAGTGCTCCTCTAAGTGTTGGCCCAACCTGTCAGCCGCCGGTGGCCACCAGGGGCAACTCTGGGTTGGCCTACTAGAAGTTTGGACAATCCGGTGTGCCCTGAGAACGAGATATGTGCAACTCCTATCAGGATTTGTCGACACATTCGGGTGGCATTGCTGGTCTTGTTTTACCATTCTCGAGATGTCTTGTAACCGGGATTCCGAGTCTGATCTGGTCTTCCTGGGAGAAGGAATATCCTTCGTTGACCGTGAGAGCTTGTGATGGGCGAAGTTGGGACACCGCTGCAGGGTTTTGAACTTTCGAAAGCCGTGCCCACAGTTATGGGCAGATGGGAATGTGTTAATGTCTGGTTGTAGAGAACTTGACACTTAACTTAATTAAAATGCATCAACCGCGTGTGTAGCCGTGATGGTTTCTTCTCGGCGGAGTCCGGGAAGTGAACACGATTCTTGTGTTATGTTTGTGCGTAAGTAGTTTCAGGATCACTTCTTGATCACTTCTAGCTCACGACCGTTGCTTTGCTTCTCTTCTCGCTCTTATTTGCGTATGTTAGCCACCATATATGCTTAGAGCTTGCTGCAGCTCCACCTCACTACCCCTTTCCTACCCATAAGCTTAAATAGTCTTGATCTGGCGGGTGTGAGATTGCTGAGTCCTCGTGACTCACAGATACTTCCAAACAGTTGCAGGTGCCGATGATACCAGTGCATGTGACGCAACCCAGCTCAAGTGGTAGCTCGATGAAGATCATGTTCGTTGTGTTGTTTCGTTTCCTGTTGATCAGTAGTGGAGCCCAGTCGGGGCGATCGGGGATCTAGTATTAGGGGTTATCTTTCTTTATTTGGTTCCGTAGTCGGACCTTGATTGTATTCTGGTTGATGTAATTCTATATTAGGTGTATTGTGTGAAGTGGCGATTGTAAGCCAACTCTTTATCCCTTTCTTATTCAGTACATGGGATTGTGTGAAGATTACCCTCTTGCGACATGCCTACTATGCGATTATGCCTCTAAGTCGTGCTCCGACACGTGGGAGATATAGTCGCATCGTGGGTGTTACACTTACTCTTGGCTAACTAGACGATGTCGTCCGCCATCTGTAGTACACGCTAAACACCGGCACCGACGTCCTCTGACTCACCTCAGACTTGCCAGAGGTGCAATAGGGCGTGTTGCTCGCGTGTGTTGTCCCTTTCCATGCCGGCGTGGTCCACTGAAGCTTCGGCTTCGAAGCGGGAAACCCACTTGACAAGCTGGTAGTAAAATTCGGCGTCGCGAATGCATGCATGCCCGACAGCCTCCAGGGCTATTTTTCGGGCGCCGACCTCCACGTAGATGGCCCAATTGTGGGTGCTTTGCTCGCTACTCAGAGTGCTGGTGCGCTGCTGCTCCATGCCCCGTTGGCGGCGCAAATCGGCGATACACTGCTCCTCCGCCAGGCGGTCGCGGTCCAACAAGTCCTCATACACCGGATTGCCATCTAAAGACCGATAGAATGCCTCCTCCATCCGCCTGCCTTCCGGTGAAAAACCAAACACTAGTTCAGGCAGTGACCGCCTCCGGCGTCGCCTATTGCATACGAGCGGGGGCATGACGGATGTGGCGAGAGCGAGGATAAGTGGAGAGCGATGTCGGGCCGGTGGGGGCTTATGAGGATAGGGCGAGTTGGGTGATGGTGCCACCGGAGAACGCCGGGAACTAGTAATTATAGGCGGAAGGTAGGTGAACCAGCATGTCACGGGAAACGCGATGGTCATCACGGTCATCAGAATTCAATGCATAAGCAGGCATGGCTTAGCGTGACAGCTTGCCATGGAAAACAAGAAAAACTGAAATTATGACTGTGCCATCCCATCCTGCCCCGTCAGTGCTGCACCCCGTCCGTGCTTGGTCGCACGTCGGCATGACGGTCAAACGAGTGTGCTCGATTTATCCAGATGAGGTACGTGTGTGATCCGCTGGTTATTCATGTAGAATCTAGTCAGTCGGATAGTATATGTGTAGGATCGCAATAGCAGATTAATGTTCGTGGGACGATAAGGCATTTGCGAACGTTTTTGCTGGCAGTGTCTTCAGATTCGAATGTCATTTTCTTCAGAACAGCATGTCAGTTTCTTCAGAGGTAGGCATTTTTATTGAAAAAACTGCCACTTCGGATCTTGCTTCGCAACTAGAACTGCCAGGAGCGCATTAGTAGGCTAGCTAGAGATTGATCAGTAACTTGCAAACACTGAGCGAACAGAAATAAGGAACTGTTAGTAACTTTTAAACACTGAGAACACATAAATAAGGATCATGTTGTGTACAGTAGTAAGAGCCGATCTGTTCGAAATGTTCACACGAGACTCACAGGCCTGACATTGTAATATGTTCACATTAGTAGCCCAAATTCACAACCAACTAGTACGATTCCCATAATAAGATCAACATGTTAATGCATCTCAATGATTCACAGATCATACACAAATATGTAGCTCCAAAAGCAAAGATCTAGAATTTTTTTGTTGTTCCTACTAACATGGATGCTTCTCTTGGCCAACATTTAGTACAGAGTGAAAGACAAATTTGTTTGTGAAGTCTACAATTCCTCTTGCAAACGTAAGTGGTTTCACCAACAGCTGGAACCATGAGAATGAACCACACACGATGGAGGAACATCCACTGCAATATGATTTGGTATTCTCTCGACCACACGGCTAGACTATTTTCGGAATACAAACTTTAACTTAGGCAAAATGATGCCCATTGTATAATCAGGCCAAAGCAATGAATCACCTAGTGTTGGCCAATAAATAGTACAATACTACTTGTGTGCAGTTGATGTCTACTACGCAACTTTATTCTTGTAGACACGTGTTGGGCCTCCAAGCGCAGAGTTTTGTAGGACAATAGCAATTTTCCCTCAAGTGGATGACCGAAGGTTTATCAATCCATGAGAGGTGTAGGATGAAGATGGTCTCGCTCAAATGACCCTGCAACCAAATACAAGAAATCTCTTGTGTCCCCAACACACCCAATACAATGGCAAATTGTATAGGTGCACTAGTTCGGCGAAGAGATGGTGATAAAAGTGTAATATGGATGGTAGAAATATATTTTTATAATCTGAATAAATAAAAACAGCAAGGTAGCAATTAGTAAATGGGCACAAAAACGGTGTTGCAATGCTTGAAAACAAGGCCTAGGGTCCGTACTTTCGCTAGTGCAATCTCTCAACTGTGCTAACATAGTTGGATCATATAATTTTCCCTCAAAGTACAGCAAATAATCACTCCCGAGTTCCTATTAGTGGAGAACAAAAGGTAGGAAATGTTTGTAGGGTGCGAAGCCACCTCAAAGCTATTCTTTCTGATCCATCTATTCAAGAGTTCGTACTAAAATAACACAAAGCTATTGTTTCTGTTCGAGCTATCCTAGAGTTCGTACTAGAATAACACCAAAGCATAGTCATATCCATAATACTCAATCCACACAAAGAACTATAAAGAGACCTCGAAGTTTCCGTTGGAGAAAAACATGCATCAACCCCTATGCACGGATTACCCCAATATCAACGCGGGAATCCGCGAGTTAAATGCCATAACATATATCACTACTGCAAGATGCTGCTAACGCGACACTACGACCAGAGACCCTTTGAGAAATTGCGTGCAATGCAATAATCACAAACAGTGGTGTATGAAAACCGTCAAAACTGTATAAAACATTTGAGATGACGGATGCATCAAACACGGTTCAGATTTTAGTTGCATGTGCAATGAAGGGCATACGGTTCAGTTCAATTAACTATTTGAGATGAGGAGGAACAAAAAAATGGGCAGCTAGATGAAGGTGTGTGCGATACACAGCATATGTTTCACTCGGATGAAACTGTTTGTGATGAGGTGATGAGGACATTAATATCATTGTTACACCCACAACCCCTGCTACTATACATACTGGACCAATTACTAGAGCTCGCACACGCCAATTGAATTATCAGGTACTTTCGTTTCTTGGTAACGATTCTAATGTTCATGACAATATGATGCTGCCTAAATTGGATAAATTTGTTTTGCTTACAAATGAAGGGCCTAGCTTAGACAAGAAAGATGAACCTTGGAGCAAGTTCAAGCATGGAGATGATGGCATGAGCAAGGGGATTAAGAACGGAGTTACAAGTGATGATTTCAGGACTTTGAAGCCACCATAAGGAGTGCATGAAGCCTTGGACGAAATATACAAGATGCCACTTCATAAATTTCGTCCAGAGGCTATTCTAGGTGTCGCATCATCTTATTATTGGGCCAGGCCCATGTATTTTCAAAATACTTAAGTATAGGCTGTTTTTAGAGTTCGTATGTGTGGGGAAACAAGAGTTAGGGTTGGTTTCAGACCCCTCCTCCAAGGGCCACGAAATTCCCCCTCTTCCTCCATATATACAGCCCTTAGGGCGTCGTTTAGACTTTGGGTTTTGTTTAGATTAAAAGTTCGACATAGCTGCAACTTCGCGTACTTCGTTTGTGTTCAATGACCAGACCAAGCGTCACAGAACCCCACCTTGATCAATAAAGCTTTCCTCCTATATTCGCAATAACCAGATTGCAATCTTAGTTTCTTGCTTGTTCTTCGTTTGCCTGTAGGAAACAGACCTCCGTGGTCAGGTTGATCGTGCTCCGGCGTGGTCAATAACCTCTCGAAGTTAGTTTAGCGATTGCTAATGCACGACGTCCTCGCATGTTCATAGTCGGATCGTCAAAGTCGAGTTCCTCCAAAACGATAGCCACTATCTCATCGAAATACGGGACACCTTTGCCTCTATCAAGTGGTATCAGATTTTCAGGTTGCTCGGTGAGATTTTACAGTTTTTCGTAGTTTAGATCGAGTCTGTTCTTCATACCTACAGTCCACAAAAAAGCCACAAAAAAATTAGGGTTTGTTCATCATATCCCAACCAATCTGAGCCTTTGCATAATCTTTTTAGGGTTTTGCATTGTTAAGTTTGCGGTTGCATCGTCGTGTCTAGTTGCTAGTCCTTTAGAGTTTCAAGTTATGTTCACAAGTAGTCACGACGCCGCCGCCGCATCATCATCATCATCACCGCTGCCATATACCACCATCATCGTCACCGCTGCCATATACCATCATCATCATCATCACTGCTGCCATATACCACCGTCGTCATCGCCGCTGCCATATACCACATATCCACCGCCATCAGATAATCCGAGTCCACCTCCATCACATATTCGCCACCAGTCCGTGTTCCACTGCCCTACATATATTCGTCACCGGTCTGAGTTCCACCAGATTCATCTCCACCACCAGTCCTAGTCCGAGTCCAGTATTTGTTGCTTTGTTTTTGGTTTCTAGATCATGCGATACTTCGAGTCGTGACCAAGTCGGACTCCCCAACTTTCGTGCTACCCGCAGTAGAAAAATAGTTCCAAACTCAAAAAAAAACTAAGTATGGAAAATTCTGGCTAGGCAGTTTTTAGACTATTTGTAGACTTATTCGAAAAAAATTGTTGTGGAGCAAAAAAAAGAGGAAAAAAAGTGCAAAAAAGTGAAAAAAAGAAAAAAATTCAGAGCGTGCTCCTCCCTTGTTTATGTGCAGCGTCATGATTTTGTTAGTGTTCTAGGCTCGCGTCTCTAGCAAGGTCTAGCCTAGGACCAGCACAGTACTGTTGTTGAGCGTTTATTCAACTTTGCATCTCTGAATTGATTATTGCTGACCCTTTTTGCTACCATATTATAAGCCTTCCAAGCTCCACATACATCTACATCATGTGTTTGACTCTCCCTGGTAATTGCTATATCCAAGCACTGAGAGTTTTGACTACGACGATTGCCGATCACCGCCTGCTGCTGGATAAGAACTGGTAAGAATTTGAGATTTGCTTGACGGATTTGTGACACCCACCACCACCTCTTGTTAGTAGTCTGTAGGATCATATTCTTGTGTGTTTCTATTGCTGCTAACCATGGCAGGATGACAAGCCGATGAGACTGACTGGGAGAACATGACGAATAAGGAGTTGCATGATAAATTTCAGCAAATGATGAGTGGACAGGTGCAAGATGTGCTAAACAAATTTGAAGAGGCCATGGAGAAGATAGATGGCATGGAGAAGACGTTTGAAACAAAGTTCGATAACAAGTTTAATGAATTGCTCGTGCGTCTTCCACCAGCACCACCGGCTGCACCTAATGCACCTCCACAACAACAACAACGACTACCTCCATGTCGCGAAATAGCCCTCCGCCGAGCGAGCCGTGTCCCTCTTGCGCCTGGTCAAACTATTGGTGCTGCTGTTGATTCTTCTGTGGCTCCTGCTGTTGATGTGGAGGAGGATGATTATGTGGGGGATTACGAGGATGAGGCTGATCAAAATCAGAACTACGTGCAACCACCAGCACTAGCACCACAACCACCAGGTCGTCCACATGCAAATAATTGCAATGGTAGGGCTCCCCCTCAGGTACGAGATCATGACCATCTCCCTAAACTGAAATTGAATATTCCACCATTTGAGGGTAGATATATTCCTGATATATATCTTACTTGGGAGTTAGAAACTGAACAACGATTTACATGTTTACAATATCCTGAGGAGAGACGTGTTCTTGCTGCTGTTTGTGCTTTCACTAGCTTTGCATGTGTTTGGTGGTCTGAACATTGTAGATTATATCCTATTCCAGCTACTTGGGCTGCTTTGAAAACTGCTATGCATACTCGTTGAGTTCCACCTTATTATCAATGTGAATTACTTCAAAAATTGCAGCATTTAAGACAAGGAAAAAATTCTGTAGAAGAATATTATCAGGAATTACAAACTGGCATGATTAGATGTGGTATTGTTGAGGAGAATGAAGCTACGCTTGCACGTTTTATGGGTAGATTAAATAGAGAGATTCAGACCATTCTATAGTATAAGCATTATACTAATATCACTCGTTTATTCCATCTTGCTTGTAAAGCTGAACATGAAGTGCAGGATCGACACGCATTGACGCGAACTAACTTTTCTGCAGGTCGATCTTCATCATGGACACCACGTGCATCCTCTACTTCCATTGCACCAGCACCTCCATCAGGTGCCACCTCTAGTCATGATACAAGAAAGCAAGCACAACCACCACTATCTGCCAAGAGCACACCTGCTGGGCCTACACAGAGCTCTTCTTCTTCCATCGCATCAACATGGCACACAAGTGATATTATTTATCGTCGTTGTAAGGGAAGAGGACATTTTGCGAGAGAATTCAAATCTCAGCATGTGATGACTATTACTGAGGATGGTGGGTATGAGTCCTCTAGTGACTATGATGAGGAGACTTTGTCTCTTATTACAGATGAAGAACATGGTAGAGATGATTCTGATCATGAGACGCAATACATGGCTCCTGAATATGCTGACAGGTATGAATGTTTAGTTGCTCAACGTGTTTTGAGTGTGCAGGTTACACAAGCTGAGCAAAATCAGAGGCATATTTTGTTCCATATAAAAGGAACGTTCTGTTCGCGTCATCATAGATGGAGGGAGCTGTAATAACTTGGCTAGCATGGAGATGGTGGAGAAGCTATCTCTCACCACAAGACCACATCCACATCCTTACTACATCCAATGGTTCAACATCAACAGCAAGGTTAAGGTAACACTTACTGTTCGTGTGTAGTTTAGTATCTCTACATATGCTGATTATGTTGATTGTGATGTGCTACTTATGTAAGCATGTTCCTTATTACTTGGTAGACCATGGCAATTTGATAAAAAATCTGTACACCATGGTAGGAACAATCAGTATACTCTTGTTCATAAGGATAAAAATATTACTTTGCTTCCTATGACTCCTGATTCCGGTTTGAAAGATGATATTAATACAGCTAATAAAGCAAAACAGGAGAAAAGTAAGAGTGAAAATCAGATTGTGGCAAAAGAATTTGAGCAACAAATGAAGCCTAATAATAAACCATCTAGTGTTGCTTCTGAAATTAAATTGAAAAGTGCATGTTTACTTGCCACCAAATCTGATATTGATGATATAGATTTTAGCAAATCTGTTTGCTATGCTTTTGTGTGCAAAGAGGAATGATTTTCATTCGAGGACGTGCCATCCTCTTTGCCTCCTGCTGTCACTAACATTTTGCAGGAGTTCGCTGACGTCTTTGCACAAGACGTGCCACCGGGATTACCACCTATTCAAGGGATTGAGCATCAAATTGACTTAATTCCTGGTGCATCATTACCCAACCATGCACCATATCGTACCAATCCAGAGGAGATGAAGGAGACTATGCATCAAGTACAAGAACTGCTCGAAAAAGGTTATATACGCGAATCCCTTAGTCCTTGCGCTGTTCCTATCATTTTAGTGCCGAAAAAGGATGGTACGTCGCATATGTGCATTGATTGTAGAGGCATTAATAATATTACTATTCGTTATCGTCATCCTATTCCTAGGCTAGATGATATGCTTGATGAATTGAGTGGCTCTACAATATTCTCCAAAGTTGATTTGCGTAGTGGATACCATCAAATTCGTATGAAATTGGGAGATGAATGGAAAACAACATTTAAAACTAAGTTTGGATTATATGAGTGGTTGGTCATGCCTTTTGGGTTAACTAATGCACCTAGTACTTTCATGAGATTAATGAACGAAGTTTTACGTGCTTTCATTGGACAATTTGTGGTAGTTTACTTTGATGACATATTGATTTATAGCAAATCTTTGGAGGACCATTTGGAACATTTACGTGCTATTTTTATTGCTCTACGTGATGCACGTTTGTTTGGTAACCTTGGAAAGTGCACCTTTTGCACCGACCGAGTATCTTTTCTTGGCTATGTTGTTACTCCATAGGGAATTGAAGTTGATAAAGCCAAGGTTGAAGCTATTGAGAGTTGGCCACAGCCCAAAACGGTCACACAAGTGAGGAGTTTTCTTAGCCTCACTGGTTTCTATAGGCGTTTTGTGTGAGATTTCAGCACCATTGCTGCACCTCTCAACGAGCTTACAAAGAAGGATGTGCCTTTTGTTTGGGGTACTGCATAGGAAGAAGCCTTCATGGTATTGAAAGATAAGTTGACACATGCTCCTTTACTCCAAATTCCTGATTTTAATAAGACTTTTGAGCTTGAATATGATGCTAGTGGAATTGGATTAGGAGGTGTGTTATTACAAGATGGCAAACCTGTTGCATACTTTTCTGAAAAATTGAGTGGTCCTAGTTTGAACTATTCTACTTATGATAAAGAATTATTGTAACACCCACGATGCGGCTATATCTCCCACGTGTCGAAGCACGACTTAGAGGCAAAACCGCATAGTAGGCATGTCGCAAGAGGGGTAATCTTTACACATCCCATGTACTGAATATGAAATGGATAAATAGTTCGCTTACACTTCACACAATACATAAATATAGCATTACATCATCCAGAATACAATCACCACGGAACCAAATAAAGAAAGACAACCCCAAATGCTAGATCCCCGATCGACTCAACTATGCTCCACTACTGATCAACTGAAACTGAACAACACCACGAACAGGATCTTCATCGAGCTCCCACTTGAGCTCGGTTGCGTCGTCTGCACGGGTATCATCGGCACCTGAAACTGTTCTGAAGTATCTGTGAGTCACGGGGACTTAGCAATCTCATACCCTCGCGATCAAGACTATTTAAGCTTATGGGTCAAAAAAGGTAGTGAGGCGGAGCTGCAGCAAGCACTAGCATATATGGTGGCTAACTTATGCAAATGAGAGCGAGAAGAGAAGCAAACCACGGTAGAGAAGCTATAAAGATCAAGAAGTGATCCTGAAACTACTTACGTTAAAGAATAACACGAGACCGTGTTCTCTTCTCGGACTCCGCCGAAAAGAGACCATCACGGCTACACACGCGGTTGATTCATTTAATTTAAGTTAAGTGTCAAGTTTTCTACAACCGGATATTAACAAATTCCCATCTGCCCATAACCGCGGGCATTGCTTTCGAAAGTTCAAAACCCTGCAGGGGTGTCCCAACCTAGCCCATCACAACCTCTCACGGCCAACGAAGGATATTCCTTCTCCCAGGACGACCCGATCAGAGTCGGAATCCCGGTTACAAGACATTTCGACAATGTTAAAACAAGACTAGCAAAGCCGCCCGATGTGCCAACAAATCCTGATAGGAGTCGCAGGTATCTCGTTCTCAGGGCACACCAGATAGGTCAAGCTACGACTAAAACCAACCATCGAGTTGCCCCAACGTGGCCCCGCAGGCTGCCCGTTTCGGACCAACACTCAGAGGAGCACTGGCCGGGGGGGGGGGTTAAAATAAAGATGATCCTTGAGTCTGCAGAACCCAAGGGAAAAAGGCTTAGGTGGAAAATGGTAAAACAAAGGTTGGGCCTTGCTAGAGGAGTTTTATTCAAGGCGAACTGTCAAGGGGTTCCCATTATAACCCAACCGCGTAAGGAACACAAAATCAAGGAACATAACACCGGTATGACGGAAACTAGGGAGACAAGAGTGGAAAAAAACTCCAGGCATAAGGCCGAGCCTTCCACCCTTTACCGAGTGTATAGATGCATTAATGTAAACAAGATATAATAATGATATCCCAACAATAATCATGTTCCAACAAGGAACAAACTTCAACTTCACCTGCAACTAGCAACGCTATAAGAGGGGCTGAGCAAAGCGGTAACATAGCCAAACAACAGTTTGCTATGAAAGGGTAGGTTAGAGGCTAGACATGGCAACATGGGAGGCATGATATAGCAAGTGGTAGGTATCGCAACATAGCAAAAGAGCGAGCAACTAGCAAGCAAAGATAGAAGTGATTTCGAGGGTATGGTCATCTTGCCTGCCAAGTTCTCCGAACTGACGAAAGATCCTCGTAAACATACTCAACGGGTTCCTCGATCAAGAACTCATCTCCCGGCTCTACCCAAAGCAAGAACACAAGCAAAGGAAAACAACAATCAACCCCGGTGCAATGCGCAAGCAACATGATGCAAAACATGGCATGATATGCGGGATGTGATATGCAAAGCATATGCGTGCTCCGGAAGGAAAAGATTGATCCAGGCCTCAACTTGGCAAACCAAGTGTGCCACTGGGAAGATGAGTTGATTTTGGTCGAAATCGACATAAAGATCACCGGAATCGGATGCATGGTTTGCAAATGGCAAGCAAAACAATAATGGCACAATTCTGCGATTAACAGCATGATGTCATCTAGAATGCAACAACAAACTAAGCTATTGCACTCCAACATAGCAACAAAGCACATGGCAGTGATCTACTCAAGATGCTTGACAAAAGATGAACACTGAGCTATGGCTAAATCACACAAGAGAAGGTTCAAACAAGCATGTCAAAAGTGCAAGAGATATCAGCTTCCTAGACTTGGTGAAAATAACAACATGCCAGGAATTAACATCAGGAAGCAATGTTTAGAGCAAGCTAACAACATGCTACAGTAACATCACATAGCAAACAAAGGCATGGAATGAATCTACTGAAAGCATATAACAAAAGTCCCTTACTGACCATAAGCTAAAAAGGATCAGGAGATATGATGGCACCCATGTAAACATAGCAAGTTTCGTTAACAGATTTAGACTTAGCAGAAAACTGGACATGGCATAAACAGAGTTATGAAGACATGTTTGCGAGCTCGATTCACTCAACACAAGGCATTGCATGACAAGCTAAGCATAGTACCAGCAAGAAGACATGATTATGAAGCTAACCAAAGCAAGAACAAGCTCATAGCATGCATGGATCAACTACAACAACCGTGGAAAAATTGATTAACACGTAAACAATTTGCCAGGAAAATTTTATAGCAAAAGTAGAGCAAGATTGAGTCATGCTAGGGAACTCCATAAATGCAAATAGGGGCATGGATGGATAGAGCACAACCATATGTCCAAGTCATCCTTACCGAACATACTCAAAAGAAGCATGGATCTCCCTGTAGCAACATGAATACATGACATAAAAATAACAGCAGGGAAATGACTTAGTGAAATTCCAAGTCCCTGAAATCAGCAATATCACGAGAGCTACTTTGCATGCTTGTGCTAGTCACCACATTGATCACAAAAATACATGGCATACACCCCTGTAAAGATGGCATGGCATATAACAAAACACATGTAGAGCTCATGACCATATGCAGCACACAATAAATGTAGAAAAAATGACAAATGCTCATAATCTGCTAAGTAATAGGAACTAACATTTTATAGCACTCTTGGATCAACAATTTGGGCATCAAGATGCACTCAAACAAGCATGGCACAATGGAACAAAATGAAGAGCACATCCAGATTAACATTTTGATATATTAGGCATGCAAAATGGATCTACGATGAGGAGGTATGGCATGTTGAACAGGGCTATAAAATAATCACAGAAAAAGGACTTAGTGGAAAATTCGACCTCCGAAAGTCAATGGGACGAGGAGATCCAGGACGTGGATCCGCCGTTTGGATGGTGGAGCGGGTGAATCTCGTCCACTTCATGGTGGATCCAGATGGGGCGGCCGACAACGGGGCTTCCGGGCGGTGGAGCTAGCCGGCGCTGGGGCAAGGTTACCGCGGGGCGCGACGCGCGCGGTGGCCGGAGTGGCGGCGGGGAGCGGCAGAGCTCGCCGCAGGATCCGGCGACAGGAGGTCGGCCTCGCGCGGCGCGGGGTCGCCGGCGGGAGGAACTCCGGTGGAGCAGCGGCGAAGGTGGCCGGCATTGACCGGCGAGACGGCGAACACAGCGAGGAGGAGGCGCGGGCGCGCGGGCACGGTTGGCGGCGGCGGGCGGCGACCCAGGCCGGGAGGGCCGCGGTCGGGCACCGGTGGGCCCGCGCGATGGAGCGCGGCAAAGTGGGGCGGCCCGAGCTGACATGGCACGCCGTGGTTGGCTGCGAAGGTGGAGGCGGACATGTCCGGCGAGGGGAAATTGTCCGGTGGCACGGAGGAGGATTGGATCTAGGGTTTCGCCCGAAAATTGGACGAGGAAGACCTTTATATAGGTGGAGGGTGTTTGAAGTGTCCAAATGGAGTGCGGTTTTCGGCCACGCGATCGTGATCGAACACCCGAGAGGATGGAGGGGTTTTGGATGGGTTTTGGGCCACTTTGAAGGGGTGTTGGGCTGCAACACACACGAGGCCTTTACTGTTCCCCAGTTAGCCGTTGGAGTATCAAACGGACTCCAAATGGCACGAAACTTAACAGGCGGTCTACCGGTGGTGTACCAAGGCCGCTTGGCCAATCTCGGTCCATTTCGAGAAAGTTTAACACCCACTCACGGAAAGAGGCAAAAGGAGGGCGCCGGAGGACGTAGGAGCGCCGGATTGCAAAACAGACAACGGGGAAAATGCTCGGATGCATGAGACGAACACGTATGCAAATGCGATGCACATGATGACATGATATTAAATGCATGACACACAAACAAAAGACAAGGCAACAACAGAGAATAACTGGAATACACCTGGCGCAATGGTCTCAGGGCGTTACAACACTCCACCACTACAAGAGGATCTCGTCCCGAGATCTAGAATGGCACCGGAGGGAAAACTGAAGAGGAAGATAAGCGGTAAAACTAAGTTGCTTGTTCGACAAACGAGTGAAACCATGAACCTTGAGAGGTTGAACAACTTCGAGAAAAGAATATAACGGAGATGAACAAAGTTGAAAACACTCCGTTAGAAAAGAGGAACAAGGGATAACAAATTCGGGCAGCACTCCGGTTGAAAAGTGATACGAAACTTGATAAGATGAAAAGAACTTGAGAAGAGGACACAACACTCCGGTTAAATGGATACACAAAGGAAAGAAAATGATCTTGACAAAACAAGAAGATGGGTTTAAGAGAGCAACATCGCAATCCCTCCGGAAGAAATGAGAGGATGGAATGGAATGAACGGAGGAGAAAACAAGATCTTGGTAGAGCACGCTTACAACAAATGCTAGAACAGAGTTGTTGGATTATCGACAACGAAAAGGATAAGCTTGAAGTGGGCTTACGGAAAACATCCCAAAATTATGAGGTGAAATTCTGCCACTAACGAAACAATAGATTGGATTGATATCAACAAGGAGACGAGAAACTTATTTCACCAGGAGGATAAATCAAGAACTAGGGTCGGTTATAAGCACCATAAATAGCAACAATCCTTAGGGAAAGATTTAGGTGGAATATAACCCAATATAACTCCAATGAAGAGATTGATGGATTGAAAAGATGTCTTGAACGAAGAGAAAATGATGGATTTTAGATATGTCACTCTTGAAAACTTGTGAATCATGAAACACGAAGGGAAATTATCAACAATGACATAACACAACCTCCAAAGATAAGATAGAACTAATTGGACTTCGGAACACAAGATGTAGAATACTTGAAGTATAGCTTGACGGATCATAGCTTCGAGAGATATCTTGAAGAACAATTGAAGAGTGAAAAGGATCCTTGATGAACCACCATGTAGCCTCCATGAACAACTCCAGTAACAAATGGAAAGAGAAGTTGAAAACACAAGGTGAAGCCTTATGATGATTTAGATGGAGCTTCGCGATGAGATAATTGAGAGAGCTTGGAACTCCGGGAAAAGAAAAAGATGAAACAACTGAAATCAAGAATTTTGATGAACTTCCGGAATAAGGAATTAGAGCACTTGTATGAAACAAGACTAAGAATTAAGTTAGGCGTATCCTTCACCAATTTAGATTGATGACAAGCAACGGATTTGGCATACTACTTATACTTGTAGAAAGGATTAAGATAGATATAGCGCAAACTTGAGAAAAGACTTCAACGAACCGCCGGTAGGATTGGAAAGAACGAATGAATTAATATGATAACAAAGGAAGAGAAATCTTGAACGAACCACCGTAAGGATTGAAAATGAAAGTGGCAAAGGCACAAATCACCGTGAAGAACTAAAATTGAAAGAAGATACTTGAGGGAATATAGATACACGAGAACGAAGAGATCACGAGCTGAATAGAGAATACTTTAGCGATGCACCGGTAAGATTTGGAGAACGAGACCTGAAAGCTGGAATGAATAATTTTGAGATGATGGGCTTTGAAGAATCAAACTGAAAATACTCTTGAATTGCTCTGGATGGGTGAAACAAATTATCACAATTGAAAACAATTATGAGAGGATGGCATCAAGCTAGCACCATGAATCTTTGAGAGAACAGATAAAATTTGGAGGAAAAACTCTTCTTCGGTCTTCAAATGTTGAGAATGACGATGCAAAACACAAACATGAGTTGTTGAGATACTCCGGGATGAATATTAGAAAGGTTGAACCGACGATCAAAAGAATTTGAAAAATCTTGGAGAAAGACATATTACTGATGATAATTCATTCTCACGTCAAACTTGGAAAAGAATTTGAGAGTAAATCCAGGAAAATTAGAAGAGTCAGGAAAGATCCTTTGAAAAAGACCTGTGGGTTAGGGCCCACTCAAAAGATACACCGTTGAAATGATTACTTGAAAAGGAGATTGCACCGGTTGAGTTAAATATCTTGAATAAGGTAAGACCTCGAAATAGCTTGAACGGATCGAGAATGAAAACGTGAATCTCCTGAGTTATCTTCAGCACTCTGAAACAAATGAATAGCGAGAGGTGAATAAATAAGAGAGTCTTCGATAAGCACTTCCAAAATAGAAAGCATGTGAACCAATGAAAAAGATATGATCAACACCGAAAGCTTGCATTGAATCCATCGGAGAAGGAAAAGAACGAAGAATGATGAACTTGAAGCTCCGTTAGAATCTTCATGAGAATCATCGGATACGGACATTGAAAGAAAAGAATGAAGAAACTTCACATGAATAAAATGGATACTTGATTAAGATATATGAGTCCTTGAAGAAACAAGGGTGGGAAAACAAAGGCAGCTTGGGACAGATGAAATGAGCACCGTTGAGAAGAACTGATAATTGATCTTTCAATGTTGAATGGATTGGCTTAACTTGAAGAGAAGCACGCCGGTTGAGAAGAAATTGAGATGACAAATTCGATGATCAAGAAGGATTATAATTCACATAGGAATATGAGAACACCGCTTAGGAAAGGTATGGAATCAACACTTGACATTGAAGCAACTCGAATACCACAACAAAACAAAACAAAGGATTGGCTTGCAGAATAAGCCGGAAACAAACATATGATAGATCACATATCATATCATGTGTCTGTTGGAAAGATATTCTAGGAGCTACTTGAATTCCCACTTATAAACTCCCGAAACTTTCTGGTTATGCAATCAGGTGTTGGGGATACAGGGGAAGCATAATATCTCACCCAAAACTAGCAAATCCTACATCTAGCTGTATCCATCCTTCAACACATAACCAAGAAAACTTCAGAAATCGTTTACCTCAACCTTCGAAAAGCATCGTTATACGAGTTATGGCAATACTCCCGAACTCCCGCCCCAGTACTGGGTGGCGTCGAGGTTATCTCACCAATAACTGCATAAATGAGATTTTCCATGTCGGCGAAACTCAGGTATTCCAGAACTGCAACGATAAAATTGTGACAACACCTCGGAGCTCGACTCCCCGGGACACTACCACAACCCCTAAATGTCAGGAGGCACCAAGAACAATGTTCTCGTCACAAAACCATCGAAACGATTCCAAGATACCCGTGTGATCCTAAAAAATAAATTCGTGAAATTTGAGGAGAGAAAAGTCAAAACTCTACATCAGGAGGCCTCACCAGAGCGACGAAGGGACTGAGGAGTAAAAACAATCCTACTCTCCGATATATATAATCCTATAAGACTCAAAACATTTTGTTCTAGACTCAACAACGCCAGCAATTCGATCAAGCAGGGGGCTCCTAAGTCATGGAAGGCTCTGATTACCAACTTGAAACACCCACGATGCGGCTATATCTCCCACGTGTCGGAGCACGACTTAGAGGCATAACCGCATAGTATTCATGTCGCAAGAGGGGTAATCTTTACACATCCCATGTACTGAATATTGAAGGGATAAAGAGTTGTGTGGGTGATATTATTATCAAACTTGACCAGCCCAGGAGGGGCCGGGTCAGCCCCAATGGCGGGTTACGCTAGAAGCCCAGTAAACATTCAAGACGATAGTTTATTAAACCTTATAGAAGGCCCAAAGGCCTGGAGGCGGCTTAAGGCCCGATATTGTAAACTGCCGTATGTAAGGAAAGACTTGTAAAGAAAGGCATGTAAAGGAAGCCACCGAGCCGGGCACGATTATGAGCCGACCGAGACTCTGTAGGCCACCAGGCGTCAACCCATGTATATAAGGGGACGACCCGGTGGCGGCTTAGAAAAAGAAACAACAAATCGATAACCAAGCCGGCAAGTTGAGCCTCTTGGTGATCGAAACCCCAGCAATACCAATCCCAACTAGACGTAGGCTTTTATCTTCATCGTAAGGGGCCGAACTAGTATAAAACCCTCTCATATCCCTTGTCCCGATTAACCCCTTTAAGCTTCCTAGTGCGACGGCCCTACGACTAAGTCCTTACTCTAGGACATCTGCCGTGACAATTCTACGATAGTTTGCACCCACCATGGGGCCAACGCACGGTGCATTTGAGTTCTTGAAGGGCAGCTTCGAAGGGCTCAAGGGATACGCTGTGGGCCAGATGACCAAGAGTCGTCGCGGCAAGCTCTACATCGACGACGAAGGCCGGGGCCCCGAGGCCGGCTCAATTGAGTACGGGTACCGGGTCCCCTTCGGCGGAATTCACGTCTTCATCGGCCGGATCGGCAAGTCAGGTCTTGAGCCGGACGTCCACACCAGCCTCATCGAAACGGCTCAGCGCGCGAGGACCGCCCGTGTTCAATCTGCCGTGAAGCATGCCTTCGTAGGCTGCATCCACGGCGGTGAATACTCTGAAGGATCGGTGGAGGGCGTGAGACGGCCGTCTGTTCTGACACTGCATCATCAACAGGCGAGACAGACTCTTTGTACCAGCTGCAGAACGGCATGCTCGGGGGCTCTTCCGATGGCAGCAGTATTCTGGACCCCCTTGAGCCGCCGAATTGGGCCGGAGTCTTCATGGCAGGAACACAGCCCAGAAAGAACTCTACAGCAGCGGCGGCAACAGCCACCGGGTTGGTTGCAGCCGGGTTAGGAGACCCCGCGAGCCCTCCGGCTAAGATCTTGATGGACCTCATGGATAAACTGATGACTCTGTTGACTGCCGTGGTAGAGCCGGCGGATAAGGCCCATCATGATGCAGAGGTGGCACGCGTACGTGAAGAGATGGTGCAAGCTAAGGAAAATCTAGCCGCAGAGGAAGTTAGGATGGCGGCAGAGCGGGCAGCTTTGGACGTTCGTGCTCAACAGCTTCAAGCGGAGACCTTCCAGCTCTCGGTGGATCTGAACGCATCGAACGAGGTCATGAGGAGGAGGCATCAAAAAGCTCAATCACGTCTGTCTCTGACGCTCGATCCTAGGAATCTTTTTCATACACCCTGAGCTGGGGGAAGTAACCCGCCAGAGGCACCCCGAATTACAACACCCAGCGCGCCGGTCCAGGCGCGTGCCATGGATCCACCTCGTATAATTACCGCTCCGCCTCATTACGTCCCAACGCCGTCGGGCCACTTCTCCAACCCCTTGGAAAACCTCATCGCAGCATCGGCTCGTCTGGCGGCTCTTCCGATGGAAGGTGACTCACCGGCGGCGGTTGAAACGCGGAGGGTAAGAGAACTTCTTCAAACAGCTCTGGCACAACAGGATGCCTACTCCTACAGTTGAGACAGGATCCATTCAACTCCTCGTCCAAGCCGGAGACTGAGTTACAGTAGGCATATGGAATCTGCAGACATGTCAAGCAATGCTCAACGCCACAATCGGCCGTACAGGCATGACCAGTGCGGGCTGGAGCCCTTAACTCGGCGGATCAGGAGAGGATTTGACAAGAGGCAGAACGAGCAATTCAAATGGTAGCAAAGTAGGCGGCTCATCAAACTTTTCCAGCTTATGCAGCAACCTCGGTCGAGGCAGGAGTGGCCACAAGAATCGGAGGTGTTCCTTGCTTGGTACCGGCCATACGTAGTGAGCGTTTGCCAAAGGATTTTAAGGGGCCTCGTAAGGTGCCTAATTACATGGCTGACTTACAGCCGAGGGCTTGGATTGAGAGTTATGAGATGGCTATGGAGTTGTTGGAGGTCAGCGACGCAGCAATGGCCAAGTATTTCACTATGATGTTGGATGGAACAACTCGTACTTTGTTGAAAGGATTGCCACACAATTCCATCAGCTCATGGGCAGAGTTGAAGGCCCGGTTCATCCAGAACTTCAAAGACACGTGTAAGCAACCTATGTTGATTGTGGACCTGACCAATTGCAAGCAAGAGGATGGTGAATCCACAACCCATAGGGTGTGCTGGGTCAAGGAGATAATACATTCATCTGATAAAATGGATGCCAGCTCAGCAGTCTTAATGTTGGAGAAAAATTGTCGTTTCAAACCTCTGTAGCAGAAGCTGGGGCGGCTCAAGCGTGACTATAATGACATGGGAATGTTGATGGCGGCTCTCGTCAAGTATGCTGATTCTGATACTACCAAGGACCCGGTGTCTGACGAAGAAAAGGCAACGAAGGGAAAGAAGAACGGCAACGCAAGGGTCATCAGCATAACCCGGTGAATCAAGGAGGTAATAAACGTAAGGCTGATGAGTTTGTTGCTAACACCAATGCATAGGGCGGAAATCAATGGCGCAAGGGCAGACAGCCCCCTCAGTTGGGCGGGTCAGGTCCCACCCTTGAGCAATTATTGAATGAGCCTTGTACAAAGCACGACACCCGGGAGAAGCCAGCCACCCACCTGTGGAAAGATTGGACGATCATGAAGGCGTTTAAAAATTCAAACGCGTTTGATGGAGGTCACGACCCAGGTGACGACTCAGGTGGAGGCGGTTTCCAAGGACCGGGCGCCGGATCAGGTGGAGGAGGATTCCATGGTCAGGGCCATCTCGGTAACCAAGGAGGGTATAATCCGCAACCCGGCCAAGGTAATCAGCAGCATCAGTCTGGATATCAGAGCAACCCAAAGCAGCTGAATAGTGGGCAATACCATGTATTCACCACTAGCTTATGTAAGAGAGACCAGAAGCTTCACAAGAGGGCCGTCAATGCCGTTGAGCCGGCGATTCCATGTTACTTACGTTGGTCAGAGCAGCCTATTGTGTGGAGCAGAGAGGATCACCCACCCCGGGTCGATAATCCGGGTCACTTGGCTTTGGTAGTGGCACCTCAGGTTGGTGGATACAAATTCACTAAGGTACTCATGGATGGAGGCACCAGCATCAACATCATCTACTACGAGATGTTCCGCTGGACGGGATTGACTGATAAGAGTCTTAAACAATCCAACATTGTTTTCACGGTGTGGTTCCTGGCAAGTCGGCATACCCAGTGGGTAAGATTGAAGTAGAATTAGCCTTTGGGGATGAGTATGACTCCAGAGTAGAAAAATTAACCTTTGAGGTGGTTAAGATCAAAAGCCCGTATCATGCTCTGTTTGGACGACCGGCTTATGCCAAATTCATGGCTCGGCCGTGTTATGTGTATTTGCAGCTTAATATGCCAGGTTATAAGGGCACCATTACAGTACACGGGAGCCGGAAAATAGCTTTGGAGTGTGAAGAAGGTGATGCTGCCTATGCTGAGTCTGTCTGTGCAACAGAGGAGTTAAAGTTTTACAAAGGGCATGTTGACCCGACAGACATGACATCACTAAAGAAACCAACAACAGAGCATGAGCTGGTGTTGAAGTTCAAATCAGCTGATGACACCAAGATGGTTGACTTTGTGCCTGGCGACTCATCCAAGCAGTTCATCATCAGTGCAAACTTGGATCCAAAATAGGAAAGCACGCTCATTGAGTTCATCCGTGAGAACCGAGACATCTTCGCATGGAAACCTTCAGACATGCCGGGTGTCCCGAGGGAACTTGCTGAGCACACACTCAGTATTGATCCGAAGTTTAAACATGTCAAACAGTTTCTCCGACGGTTCAATGAAGAAAGGCGCAAGGCCAATGGAGAAGAGGTGGCCCGGCTTTTGGCAGCTGGGTTCATTGTAGAAGTCTTTCACCCGGAGTGGTTAGCCAACCCGGTGCTTGTACTCAAAAATAATGGCACCTGGCATATGTGTGTGGATTACACCGATCTGAACAAGGCTTGTCCGGCTGATCCTTTTGCCCTCCCCCGTATTTATCAGATCATTGATGCTACGGCGGGTTGCACACGTTTGAGTTTCTTGGATGCTTATTCTGGTTATCATTAGATCAAGATGGCAGTCAAGGATCAGGAGAAGACGGCTTTTATCACTCCTTTTGGAGCTTTTTGCTATGTGTCTATGCCTTTTGGGCTTAAGAGTACTCAGGCGACTTACCAACGGTGTGTGCAGAATTATCTTCACGATCAAGTTGGGCGTAAGGTTCATGCTTATGTGGATGATATAGTGGTAAAATCCAGGAAAGAGGAAACCTTGGTCACAGATCTGAAAGAGACTTTCGATAATCTCCAGGTCTACAAAATGATGCTTAACCCGGCCAAGTGTGTTTTTGGAGTCCCAGCCGTCAAGCTCTTGGGTTTTTTGGTGTCTAACCGAGGTATTGAGGCTAACCCGGAGAAAATCAAGGCAATTATATCCCTGGCCAAACCAACATGCATCAATGACGTTCAACGACTGGCGGGCCGTGTTGCTGCTTTGAGCCGGTTCATAAGCCGGTTAGGGGAGAAGGCAATGCCTCTGTATCAGATGATGAAGAAAACAGATGATTTCGTTTGGAGCGATGCTGTGAACTCTGCTTTTGAAGATCTGAAGACACAAATTGTTGAGCCGCCGGTCCTGGCTGCTCCAGTTGAGAAAGAGCCACTGCTGTTATACGTGGCCGCCAACTCACGAGCTATTAGTGTGGCTATTGTGGTGGAGCGCAAGGAGTCTGGCAAGGAGCATCCGGTTCAACGGCTGGTTTACTACATCAGTGAGGTGCTAATTGAATCCAAGCAACGATATCCACATTGGCAGAAGCTCGTATATGGGGTGTTCATGGCAGGCCAGAAGCTTAAGCATTATTTTCAGGGACATCCAATCACCGTGGTTAGCTCTGCTCCTTTGGGAGACATCATTCAAAACAGAGAAGCCACTGGGCGAGTTGCCAAGTGGGCGATTGAGCTTGGGTCTCATGGGTTGAAGTATGTGCCACGTACCGCGATTAAATCTCAAGCACTGGTTGACTTCATTAATGACTGGACAGAGATGCAGATGCCAGAAGAGAAGCTAGACAACACGTATTGGACTATTCATTTTGATGGGTCCAGACAGTTGGAAGGCTCGGGGGCGGGAGTTGTGTTAACCTCTCCGCGAGGTGACAAATTTTGTTATGTGTTACGGTTGATGTTTCCTTGCACTAACAACGCAGCAGAGTATGAAGCCTTTTTCCATGGTCTTCGAGTGGCAAAAGAGATGAGTTTGAGCCGGGTCAGATGTCTTTGCGACTCAGATCTAGTGGCTCAACAGGTATCAGGCAAGTGGGATTCCATGGACCCTCTCATGGCGGCTTATCGCCGGGAGGTTGATGCTATTGCAAGGCATTTTAAAGGTTATCAGGTGGAGCACATTGACCGTCGAAAGAACGAAGCGGCTGATGCTTTAAGCCGGTTGGGGTCTCAGCGTAAGCCGGTACCACCTAGCACCTTTTTGGATGTTTTGCATAACCCGTGTGTCAAGTTGCCCACAGAAGAAGATTTAGCTGTTCCTGACCCGGAGGTGCAGTTAGTGGCGGCTCTTCATGTCATCCCAGATTGGACAGTGCCGTTCTTGGCTTACATGACCCGGGGAGAGTTGCCAGCGGATGAGACCCTGGCTCGACAGATAACACGGCGGTCTAAGTCAATGACGATTTCGGATGGAGAACTATACCATCGCAGTGTCTTCGGAGCATTTCAGCGGTGTGTTTCCTCCGAAGAAGGTCAAGAAATACTTCGTGAGATCCATAAAGGCGATTGTGGTCATCACGCCGGGTCAAAATCTCTGGTGGCCAAGGCTTTTCGTCACGGTTTTTACTGGTTGACGGCTCACGCTGATGCAGAGGATCTGGTCAGCAGATGTGATGGATGTCAAAAATTTGCACGACGAGCACATGTTCCGGCTCAAGAGCTCCTGATGATTCCAATCACTTGGCCATCTGCGGTCTAGGGGCTTGACATGGTGGGGCCTTTTAAAAGGTCTAAGGATAAAAAGACACATCTTTTAGTGGCCATCGATAAATTTACAAAGTGGGTTGAGGCAGAACCAGTGAGTAAGTGTGATGCGGCCACAGCGGTTCAGTTCATGAAAAAGGTGATCTTCCGCTTTGGTTTTCCACACAACATTATCACTGACAATGACACTAATCTATCCCAAGGGGCTATGGAGGAGTTTTGTCAATGTGAGCATATCCGGCTTGATGTTTCTTCTGTAGCTCATCCTCAATCCAATGGTCAAGCTGAGAGAGCAAATCAGGAAATTTTAAAAGGGCTCAAACCCCGGCTTATGGTTCCCTTACAGTGAACGCCGAGTTGTTGGGTAGAGGAATTACCCTCGGTGTTGTGGAGTATCAATACCACACCTAACAGGTCTACAAGTTACACACCTTTCTTCATGGTGTATGGAGCAGAAGCAGTGTTGCCTAGTGACATCCGTCATGACTCTCCCCGTGTGGCAGCCTATGTTCAAGCTAATAATGAACAAGCCAGACATGATGCACTTGACTTGTTAGATGAAGAAATAGACTTAGCAGCGGCTCGATCAGCAATTTATCAACAGGACCTGCGCCGTTATCACAGCCGCCGGGTTAAGTCCAGGACTTTTCAGGAACGCGACCTGGTGCTCCGGCTCATCCAGGATCTGTCGGATGCACACAAGCTATCCCCACCTTGGGAGGGACCATTTGTGGTTAGCAAGAACTTAAACAATGGGTCATATTACCTCATTGACGTTCGAGAGCACAGAGACTCACGTAAGTCGGAGGAGGAGACCCACCGGCCGTGGAACATTGCTCAGCTTCGACCATACTATACCTGAGCCACCGGCTCTCATCATGTACATACTTTAACATTGTATATACCATGATCAGCAATAAAGTAAGACCATTGGTCTCTTTTCTTTTCAAATATTATGCATCTTTGTTATTTCTTATTTTCAAATGACTATTAAGGAGCTGATCATATTTGAATCCAGTATAACACTTTTTGGTCCAGCTTATGATCGTATTCGAATCTAGCTGCAATATCATGGTCACATGGGGGCTTCCTGTTCAAACATAGGTCGTATTCCAACCAAAGAGAACATAGCTGTCGTAACCCTCTTGATCGACTCAAGGCCAAACTCACTTAGGGGCTTCTTGATCGTATCTGAATCATAGCTTAACCCCATTTGGGTCCAACTTGGATCGTATTCGAATCAGGGTCGTTAAAAATCTCTCAAGGTCATTTGGGGGCTTCCTATTCAACATAGGTTGTATTCGAACCAAAGAGAACATAGCTGTCGGTACCCTCTTGATCGGTGCAACGCCAAAGCCACTAGGGGCTATATGGTCGTATTCGAACCTTAGCTTAACCCCTTTGTCCCAGTTTACTGATCGTATTCAAATCAGAAGCCCCCAACTTTTCAACATAAGGATAAATTGTACTTGTCATCCATTGGTTGCCTTTTAGTGTTTTTTGTTGTCTCGATGTTATGACTAAATAGCTTGATCTTCTTTGCCGGCTGGATTATTTGACAACAAAGCCACCAAGGTATGATGATCATTAAGTATTCAGAAGCATTGACTTCTCAAAATATGTAAGTTATCAACTTCATTACCCGGGTTACTCAAGCCGGTGGTCTAAGGATCAAAGGTACAAGTATGGCTATTATTTATATGTAATTGCATGCTGCATTAACTAAAGAGTTAGTTTTCGCCTGATACGTCTCCAACATATCTATAATTTTTGATTGCTCCATGCTATGTTATCTACTGTTTTGGGCAATATTGGGCTTTATAATCCACTTTAATATTATTTTTGGGACTAACCTATTAACCGGAGGTCCAGACCAGATTTATTGTTTTTGCCTATTTTAGTGTTTCGAAGAAAGGAATATCAAACGGAGTCGAAACAGAACGAAATCAACTGGAGAAGTTATTTTTGGAAGGAAAGCTACCGGATGGACTTGGACCCCACGTCAGGAGGCAAGGGAGGTGCTCACGAGGGTGGGGGGCGCCCCCCAGGGCGCTCCCCCTGCCTCGTGGGGCCCCCGAAGCTCCACCGACGTACTTCCTGCACCCATATATACTCACGTACCCTGAAACTTCTAGAAGAGACAATAGATCGGGAGTTCCACCGCTAGAAGCCTCCGTAGCCACTGAAAACCAACCTAGACCCGTTCCAGCACCCTGCCGGAGGGGGAATCTTTCTCCGGTGGCCATCTTCATCATCCCGGTGCTCTCCATGACGAGGAGGGAGTAGTTCTCCCTCGGGGCTGAGGGTATGTACCAGTAGCTATGTGTTTGATCTCTCTCTCTCTCTCTCATGTTCTTGAGGTGATACGATCTTGATGTATCGCGAGCTTTGCTATTATATTTGGAGCCTATGATGTTTTCTCCTCCCTCTACTCTCTTGTAATGAATTGAGTTTTCCCCTTGAAGTTATCTTATCGGATTGAGACTTTAAAGATTTGAGAACACTTGATGTATGTCTTGTCGTGCGTATCTGTGGTGACAATGGGATACCACATGATTCACTTGATGTATGTTTTGGTGATCAACTTGTGGGTTCCGCCCATGAACCTATGCATAGGGGTTGGCACACGTTTTCGTCGTGATTCTTCGGTAGAAACTTTGGGGCACTCTTTGAGGTTCTATGTGTTGGTTGAATAGATGAATCTGAGATTGTGTGACGCATATCGTATAATCATACCCATGGATACTTGAGGTGACATTTTAGTATCTAGGTGACATTAGGGTTTTGGTTGATTTGTGTCTTAAGGTGTTATTCTAGTACGAACTCTAGGGCTGTTTGTGACACTTATAGGAATAGCCCAACGGATTGATTGGAAAAAATAACTTTGAGGTGGTTTTGTACCCTACCATAATCTCTTCGTTCGTTCTCCGCTATTAGTGACTTTGGAGTGACTCTTTGTTGCATGTTTAGGGATAGTTATGTGATCCAATTATGTTATCATTGTTGAGGGAACTTACACTAGCGAAAGTATGAACCCTAGGCCTTGTTTCTAGCATTGCAATACCGTTTACGCTCACTTTTATCATTAGTTACCTTGCTGTTTTTTATAATTTCAGATTACAAATACCTTTATCTACTATCCATATACCACTTGTATCACCATCTCTTCACCGAACTAGTGCACCTATACAATTTACCATTGTATTGGGTGTGTTGGGGACACAAGAGACTCTTTGTTAGTTGGTTGCAGGGTTGCTTGAGAGAGACCATCTTCATCCTATGCCTCCTACGGATTGATAAACCTTAGGTCATCCACTTGAGGGAAATTTGGTACTGTCCTACAAACCTCTGCACTTGGAGGCCCAACAACTTCTACAAGAAGAAGGTTGTGTAGTACACATCACAGCCCTTGTCCTTTATTTATATATGTTTTCTGTTTTCTATTATGATAAACATATTGGATATAAGCCGGGTGTTTTAACCCGTTCGGTTCTAAACCGCCAAGCCAGTCTTTTCTCTTGTATCTACAGGGAACAGAGTTAAAGTGTTGCAAAAACAATCATCAAATATAATGCATATATTGCCATCAGGAAACACGGAGTCACACACAGTGTTTTATGCATGATGGCATAAGCAAGGCATTCAATGTTTTCACAGCTAAACTATTACACGGCTTCTTATAACCCAATGAAGATAGTTATTATTACTCCCTCGCCGGTTCACTGCCCTCTGTTGGCTGGAAGTTGGGTTTTGACCAGTCAAAACCATTCACGGCGACGAATTCTGCTTCTTCGTCGATCAGGCCGGCCGGGTCAACTTCCGGGGTAAATGTATTTTCTCTTACAGGCGGGATCAAATCTGTCACCTTGTATGAGGGAGTCACCATCTTCTTATTTTCAGCATCAAAACTCGGTTGATATTTGTGTAACATCCCAAATTTGCAATTTGGAATGTTATACATAGATCTTCATGCATATCATATTTCTTGCATTTTGGTTGATCCTAGAAATTTCATGCAACTCAAGGACCTTCGGAGAGAGTTGGAGATTTCGTTATTTTCATATTTGAATTTTCTCAAATGTTGAAAAGAGGATCATTTGATTTATTTATTTTATCTTCAATTATTTTTCCGGTGTCAAAATATATGAGAGAGGGAATAATATGACTTTCCCTAATTTAGGAAAAATGAAGATTTAATAAATAGATCAATTTGGTTTTGCCGGAGTTATTTGCATTTTTTTGGATAGGGAAAAATGCGCGTTTTCAAAAAATTGCATTTTAGTTCCGGAGTAAAGTTCATTTTGTTCGGCTCATTTTTAGGAGTCGGAGAAAATTTACTTTAGATTTTTCGGAGTTCGTTTAGTTCTCCTTTTTGTTTTTTTTCTGCGTGCTGAACCGTTTTTTTTTAAAGAGAGAGCCAGGCCAGCCGGGCCTAAATCCCAGCCAGCCGGCCGGCCCCTCCCCTCGCGCACGCAGCCAGGAGCAGGCAGGCAGCCGCCTCGCCTCTTGCCTCAAGCCGAGTCCCAGCAGGACTTAGGCCGGCCCTTTCCTTGTTCCGTTTTCTTTTCTTTTTTCTACTAGGACTTTTTTTCCTAATCCTAGTCTATTTCCTTGTCCCCTACCTCAAGTCTCCTCACCCCTCCCCAATATAAATACCCCAACACCCCCCCTCTAACACATCAAATGAAAGCCGCAGCAAGCAGCAGCGCGTAGCCCCACCCCGCGCCCCACACGCGCCGCGCCACCCCACACCCGCCGCCGCCGCACCTTGCCCACGCCGCCGCCGCCCTACGCCGCCGTCGCCGGAGCCCCTCGCCGGAGACCTCGCCGGAGGTTGCCCCGCGTCTCTTTTTCTCGGATCGTTTTCTTCTAATCGTTCCGATTCTTTTCTTCTCTAAACCGTTCCGGTTTTCTAGATCGGTTTTTCGTTCGGTTTTCTTCTCCGAAACCCTAGATCGGATTCGTTTACTTCTCTGATTTAGTTGCCTTTGGACCGTTCGCCGGACCGTTCGTCCTAACGAACGTGATCACCGGATTCTTCTAGGTTAACGACGTCCGTTTGTTTAACCGTTCTTCTTTTTCTTTTTGTCGGATTTATTTCGCGATCGCGATCTCAGATCCAACCTTCTTTCTAGTCTTTCTTCTCGCTCGTTTATCGGAATTAGGTGATTCAAGCGCCTGGAGTTTCGTTTCGAAACCGCCGTTCCGTCTAATCAACTTAAACAAGTTTTTGCCCCGGTAAAATTTGACCTAGTTTCAACTTGCTAGAACCGAGTTGTTTTCTTCCGCCGTTTGTTTTTCGTTTGTTTATTCGGTTCGTTCTTTCTTTGCAACCGGAGTTCTTAAATTGAACTTTCTGGTTCGTTCTTTTGTTCGAGTTTTACCTGTGCATTAGATGAGTACTTATTGTGTGCTTGTTGTTTGTCTGTGATAGATTACCCGGATTGCGCCGCCTGTTACTTCGAAACCCTAGGACTCGCGGATCATCAGCAAGGCAAGTAACACTTTGATCATACCTTTTCTACAACCCATGTTTTATTGCATTAGATCAATCCTCTCACATTGCATGATTAGGATCTAATTAAATTGTGGGATGGGAAGTAGATGAGGTAGTACCTATTACTTGTATTATTATGAAACCTTTGGGAGTTACTTCTACGTTTGCTTATTATGCCATGCTATGCTAGTAGACGTGGATTGGGTGAGTGATATCCATGACAGATGTGAGTTGATAATTTTAATGGTTTATCTAAGGTGGCAACTTAAACACACATCTGGCTGGATTGAGGCACCTGATGTCTATCAGGACTTGCCTGTTTTTTTTGGACCGCCACCGAGGCTCAAAGGGATCATAAGATAATTCATGCTAGAAACTTCCGTGTGCAGCCACATGCTACTATGGGCTCTGGCATAGTTGACTAAGTCGTGCGAACTCTTACGGGGTGGACTAGCAGATGTAGGGGATGTAGGTGTACCGGTCTACCCCACATGTAAGGTGCTAGTGCTTCTGAAAGACTATGTCTTGGTCATCCATTTCTCAAACACCATGTAGTGCGAGAAAACAAACAGAGGCGATCGAGTCATGTGGGGAAAAGTGCGCAAACCTCTGCAGAGTGTACAAACTAATCATGATTAGCCGTGTCCCCGGTTATGGACAACTTGAGTATCTAGTACTTGAACATCATGTGAATCTCGACATGTTACTTCTAATTAATGTTATTGGGTTTTAATTATTTTTAATTGGGATTGAGAATGCTGTCAACCATTCTCAATGTTTCACAACCACCATGATAGTTAAATAAATTTTTTCCTTTGCAGTAGGGAAAAACTGGCTTTACGCAAAACTGTAACCATAGAGCTTTCCACCAGCCATATATGCATATAGTATAGCTGTTTCATTCCATTACTCTCTATGTGTTACTTTGCCAGCATATTCCATGTGCTGACCCGTTTTCGGGCTGCAACTTCTCATGTTGCAGACTTTTCAGACGACGATTGAGGTGTTTTTAGGTCGTGGTTCTATACTCAGTGATGCCGCTGGAGTTGATGGACCCATTTATCTTCCAAGTCTTCCGCTGTTATCGACACTAGATGGCCTTAAGCCATGTTTATTGTAATAAGTTCTCTTTGAGACAACGATGTAATAAGTGTGTGATTGCTACTCTGCTATAAATCCTTCGATGTACTGTGTGGTGTCAGCATTACTGATCCAGGGATGACACCTGAGCACAGAGCGCTTGATCCATTCGGATCGGGTCGCGACAATTTGTCAATATTGGTATCATCTCTAAGGGTAGTTGCCTGAGGCCGAACTCCGCGCACGCAAGCCATGAAGTCATCCTGCTCAAAGAGAGATCCATCTTCCTTCATGGTGGGATAGCCTTTGGCCACATCCACCGGGTCTAGGTCTGGCACCCAAGCCTTGGAGCGGCTCAGGGCAGTGAAAGCCCCGGTTCGCGCATAGGAGCGCTTCACTTCTTGAAATCTGGCAGGCAGGATTGATAGTTTCTTCAAAACATCGCTGAGCCGGTTGGGTCCTTGATTGGCAGGAGAGATGGCGGCAAGTGCCCGTTGTGCGCCAATATACAGTTGTTCTACTAAAGTGTACACTGCCTTGAGTTTAATCAAAGGATCTTGGCTCAGGTTCTTGCTTCGTGGGCCTGCACATGTTTTATACACAAAGTCAGCTGGCGGCTTATATTCCGGATTACCAAAAAGTACATAAAGTTAAAGTTGGACAGCTTACCAAAGATGGCAGCCACCATTTGAGACACCCGGCCCTTTAAACCGTTCAGCTTTGTTGAAATCTCTTCAAGGGTTGTTTCGTCCTTCTCAGCGTGTTGGGTCAGAAGCGTTTTTTCCTCTTCCCAGGTTTTCTTCTTGGCAGCGAAGCTGGTCTTTAAATTTTCCGTCTCAGTGAGACTTATTTGCAGTTTGGAGTTAGCAGATTTGATTTCTGCCTCCTGACTCGCTAGCTGGGTCTTCGCATCAGTCAATTGCGAGTTCAATTCAGATAAGGCATTCTGCAAAACATTCAGATGAGTCAAGATTTTGCTTTATGTTCAAAAATGAAGATTCAAGTCTCAAGTACTTTACAAAAAACCACTTGACACTTGGGGGCTAATGTATGCCAAAACAAATTCTTATGATTCTAAAGACATACTTTAATCCCAAGTACTTTACAAAGTAACATCACTTGGCACTTGGGGGTGAATGTATGTAGTTCAGCAAGTTTCTCAAGGTTAAGCCGGAGTATTAAGTCCTTTGAATACGGTAGAAAACAATTTAAAGTACCGGCTCATTTATGATCAAAATGAACCGGCCCTTGGGGACTGCAGGTGAAGCTTTGTTCTATTGAATTCAAGAAAAGTTTCAAAGGTAAAGGTCTTGGCCTATATTATAAAGTATACAGATCATTCCGGTTCTCTCATAATCTGAAGACTTGGGGGCTGAAGGAATATAGATAAGCCGGAAGAACGTACCTCGTATTTCAACTGCAGCTATTTGACCATTTCGATCTCAGAGTCGTGACTGGAGTGCACATGGCTGAGATAGCCGGATAAAATATCATTGGCATTTAGATGGTCATAGTTGGCAACGTCAAAGCGCACTTTCTTCCTCTCCAATGCCTCTTGTTTTGCAGTACACCGAGCTAGCACGGTTGGATTTCCCGGCTCAACAAAACGGCTCCCGTTGATCTGAACGTCTTGTGCAGACGGTGATGGCGGGTTGGCTGAGCTTGATGGTCCAGTTGCGGAAGGTTTTACAATGGTCTCATCAAACAACGGCTCAGGAGGATTTTCTTCTGCATCGACAGGCGGGTCTTCGGGAGCGTCATTCAATGGAGGAGAAGATGGCCTGGCCGGGTCAGTTGCAAGAATTGGCGGGTCTTCCGCCAGTTTAGCTGCCTTTGCCTTCTTGGACTTATCTTGGCCACTAAGAGAGATGTTGCAGAACCATCAGTACAGAGATACAATTTGAATAACCCAGAAAAAGGAGGATTTTTCATTACCCAGGGGCAGTCTTGAAGGCCAGAAATTGAGTTTGCGATGAATCGCCAGAAGAGCGAGACACCTCCAAAAAAGATAAAATAGAGTTAAAGTAATACAAGGGGAAGGATCCATTAAACAGAGTTAAAGACAGAAAGAAGTAAACCTCATTCAGGAGCTTCTGAGGAGTTTGTTGAAGAACGACAGCCAGATCATCTTCAGTCCGAGCTTGACGGCAGTTTTCATGTTGCTGGTTTTTCAAACGAAAGTTGGGATCCAAGTGAGCTAAAGGGTTAGAAACCTTACTTTACAGATCACTCGTCGAATTTTTTTTCTTGGCAAGGGCTCTGAGTCGGAGGAAATGATAGTTACCTCTGCTTCCATAGCCTGACTGGCCCCAGTGTCATCCTGGTAATGATCAGTGTTAATAAGATTGTTAAAAAATTAGCCAAGGGAATCAAGGGCTACCTCCAAATCATATGTATCATCAAGCTTCATCTAATCTTCAGTAGTGCTCTTTTTCTTCTTTTTCGACCTCCGGGTCGTTTTCTTGGCGTTTATGGCGGCGACTCTCGCTTTCTTGGCAGCCTCGTGGTCATACTTAACTTTCCAAAAGTCAGAGTTGGCCTGCAGACAAGTAAAAAAAAGATGAAGAGTCAGGCAAGTATTAAAACAATATGACTGGGAAAAATACAAAGGAGAGAAATAACAATATCCTTACTTCTGGCACCGGGTTAAGCTGGCAGAAGGGGTTTAACCCGACGACACTGCAATCTTCATATTTCCCATTCACCAGAAGAGTTGACATTGAAACAATATCTTCTTCTGTTAGTTGAACGGGGCTTTGACGAAGAGAGTCATCCGGGCCTCCACCATACTCATACATCAGCTTTGATCGACGGCTTAAAGGGATGATCCGCCATGAGATCCAGCAGCGGGTCAGATCAACTCCAGTTAACCCATTCCCTAACAGAGCATTAATCCTTTTGATGGAGGGTATCAGCCTCTTACATTCAGCGGCAGTAAGCTTGTCGAGAAGCGCGGACTTGGAGTCAAGACGATCGGGGCGATAACCCGACAGTGGCTTCTCGTTTGCTGGCAAAATGTCTTGACAGTAGAACCAAGTCTGGTTCCAGTCCTTTGGGTGACTTGGTAAGACTATGAGAGGGAAGACAGCACCCTGTCGGCGCTGAATTGAGATGCCTCCGAGTTCTAAACTGAGACCATTGGTGCACTCGTTCTGCTGATTCAGATAAAAGTATTCTCTAAACAACTCCATGGTCGGCTCTTGTTGAAGATATACCTCACAGAGCACTTGGAAGTTACAGATGTTAGATATGGAATTGGGCCCGATATCTTGAGGGTGGAGTTTGAAAAAGTGGAGGACCTCTCTAAAGAGCTTTGAGTCGGGCGGTGAGAAGCCAGGGTTCATGTGGTCAGTAAAAACAATCACTTCGCCGGCTCTTGGATTGGGTCGTTCTTCTTCCGAGTCAGGGGCACGGTAAGACATGACGGTTTTCGCTGGCAGAAATCCTATGGTGGAGAACTCTTTCAAACGTTCCTCAGTTACGGTTGAGGGAACCCAGTTACAGATGGTTGGTGCTTTGGACGGCATGATGTGCAAAGAAGAACTGAAAAGAAAAGCAACATGCCGGTTCAGTTTAATGGTGAGATTGACAGTTAAGTGATAAAGATGCAAACAAGTAATGGCGGCTCAGTTAAGGGCTAATGACATATAAGGAAAATTAAACCGGCATGATAAGCCGCCATGACTACAGATATTGGAAGAAGGCAATTTCAGCTAAGTGTTGAGACAAACAAGTTTCCTAAATTGTTTGGTATTATTCCAGATCAAATGGCTATTCAAAATTCAAAAAATTCTAGACCTAAAAAAGTTCTGCGCAGAAGAGTATGTAAGTTATAATGCAGCCTTTGAAACAGAGAAAGGGATCTGTGGATGAAGAAAAGGCACAAGAACACTACCGCACGAGCATATATATATTTTTGGATCAAGAAGAGGCCTGTAGTGGAAAAACTACAAGGGACTGCAATGAACTCGGAAGAACATGAAAGAATCTGGAAAACCTAAGTGCGGATTTGAGAAGTGAAAAGAAGAGAACTTACAGTCACAGGTCTTTTGCGGAGGTCTCCGCTATTCTCTGGAACGGTTCAGGTTGATGCAGCGGCCAACATCGACGGAGATGGAGGTGAAGCACGGCGGCGGCGAAGCTCGAGCAGCAGGGGGTGCGCAAGACGAAGAAGACGGAGCGAGAGAGGAGAATGAGGAAGGCCGAGGCGTGCCTATTTATAAGGGAAAGATGCGAACAGACAGGCGTGAAAATAGAGGAGAGCCAAATAATGGTTATCTAGCTACACAGACGCCTCGATTCTCGGGAAGCATTAAAGATAAAGGATCCGTTGGGAGATGACATCATGAAAGTTTTTTGCGTTTTCAAGAGATGACGTCATGGCGGGTTACAAAAACTTCAGCGAAAATAAGAAGATGGATTTTGGTCTAAGTATTGAAGATTGACAAAGAATGAAATTCAAAGTCAACCTGGGGCCTAATGTGGGGGATATTATTATCAGACATGACCCGCGCAGGAGGGGCCAGGTCAGCCCCAATGGCGAGTTACGCTAGAAGCCCAGTAAACATTCAAGACGATAGTTTATTAAATCTTGTAGAAGGCCCAAAGGCCTGGAGGCAGCTTAAGGCCCGATATTGTAAACCGCCGTATGTAAGGAAAGACTTGTGAAGAAAGGCATGTAAGGGAAGCCACCGAGCCGGGCACGATTATGAGCCGGCCGGGACTCTGTAGGCCACCAGGTGTCAACCCATGTATATAAGGGGACGACCCGGTGGCGGCTTAGAAAAAGAAACAACAAATCGATAACCAAGCCGGCGAGTTGAGCCTCTTGGTGATCGAAACCCCAGCAATACAAATCCCAACTAGACGTAGGCTTTTACCTTCATCGTAAGGGGCCGAACTAGTATAAAACCCTCTCGTATCCTTTGTCCCGATTAACCCCTTTAAGCTTCCTAGTGCGATGGCCCTACGACTAAGTCCTTACTCTAGGACATCTGCTGTGAAAATTCCACGACAAGTTGGCTTACAATTGCCACTTCACACAATACATAAATATAGTATTACATCATCTAGAATACAATCAAAGTCCGACAAACGAACCAAATAAAGAAAGACAACCCCAAATGCTAGATCCCTGATTGCCCCAACTGGGCTCCACTACTAATCAACTGAAATGGAACAACACAACGAACACGATCTTCATCGAGCTCCCACTTGAGCTCGGTTGCGACGTCTGCACTGGTATCATCGGCACCTGAAACTGTTTGGAAGTGACTGTGAGTCACGAGGACTCAGCAATCTCACAACCTCGCGATCAAGACTATTTAAGCTTATGGGTCCGAAAAGGTAGTGAGGTGGAGCTGCAACAAGCACTAGCATATATGGTGACTAACTTACGCAAATGAGAGCGGGAAGTGAAGCAAAACACACTCGAGAAGCTATAAAGATCAAGAAGTGATCCTGAAACTACTTACGTTCAAGCATAAAACGAGACCGTGTTCTCTTCCCGGACTCCGCCGAAAAGAGACCATCACGGCTACACACGTGGTTGATTCATTTTAATTAAGTTAAGTGTCAAGTTTTCTACAACCGGATATTAACAAATTCCCATCTGCCCATAACCACGGGCACGACTTTCGAAAGTTCAAAACCCTACGTGGGTGTCCCAACTTAGCCCATCACAATCTCTCACGGTCAACGAAGGATATTCCTTCTCCCAGGACGACCCAATCAGACTCGGAATCCCGGTTACAAGACATTTTGACAATGGTAAAACAAGACCAGCAAAACCGCCCAATGTGTTGACAAATCGCGATAGGAGTCGCATGTATCTCGTTCTCAGGGCACACCGGATAGGTCAAGCTATGAGTAAAACCAACCCTCGAGTTACCCCGAGGTGGCCCCGTAGGCTGCCCGTTTCGGACCAACACTCAAAGGAGCACTGGCCCAGGGGGGTTTAAAATAAAGATGACCCTTGAGTCCGCAGAACCCAAGGGAAAAAGGCTTAGGTGGCAAATGGTAAAACCAAGGATGGGCCTTCCTGGAGGAGTTTTATTCAAGGCGAACTGTCAAGGGGTTCCCATTATAACCCAACCGTGTAAGGAACGCAAAATCAAGGAACATAACACCGGTATGACGGAAACTAGGGCGGCAAGAGTGGAACAAAATACCAGGCATAAGGCCGAGCCTTCCACCCTTTACCAAGTGTATAGATGCATTAATGTAAACAAGATATAATAATGATATCCCAACAATAATCATGTTCCAACAAGGAACAAACTTCAACTTCACCTGCAACTAGCAACGCTATAAGAGGGGATGAGCAAAGCGGTAACATAGCCAAACAACGGTTTGCTAGGAAAGGGTGGGTTAGAGGCTGGACATGGCAACATGGGAGGCATGATATAGCAAGTGGTACGTATCGCAGCATAGCAAAAGAGTGAGCAACTAGCAAGCAAAGATAGAAGTGATTTCGAGGGTATGGTCATCTTGCCTGCAAAGTTCTCCGAACTGATGAAAGCTTGATCCTCGTAAACGTACTCAATGGGTTCCTCGATCACGAACTTGTCTCCCGGCTCTACCCAAAGCAAGAACACAAGCAAAGGAAAACAACAATCAACCCCGGTGCAATGCGCAAGCAACATGATGCAAAACATGGCACGATATGCGGGATGTGATATGCAAAGCATATGCGTATTTCGAAAGGAAAAGATTGAACCAGGCCTCAACTTGGCATACCAAGTGTGCCGCTAGAAAGATGAGTTGATTTTGGTCGAAATCGATATAAAGATCACCAGAATCGGATGCACGGTTTGCAAATGGCAAGCAAAACAATAATGGCACAATTCTGCGATTAACAACACGATGTCATCTAGAATGCAACAACAAACTAAGCTATTGCACTCCAACATAACAACAAAGCACATGGCAGTGATCTACTCAAGATGCTTGACAAAAGATGAACACTGAGCTATGGCTAAATCACACAAGAGAAGGTTCAAACAAGCATGGCAAAAGTGCAAGAGATATCAGCTTCCTAGACTTGGTGAAAATAACAACATGCCAGGAATTAACATCAGGAAGCAATGTTTAGAGCAAGCTAACAACATGCTACAGTAACATCACATAGCAAACAAAGGCATGGAATGAATCTACTGAAAGCATATAACAAAAGTCCCTTACTGACCATAAGCTAAAAAGGATCAGGAGATATGATGGCACCCATGTAAACATAGCAATTTTCGTTAACAGATTCAGACTTAGCAGAAAACTGGACATGGCATAAACAGAGTTATGAATACATGTTTGCGAGCTCGATTCACTTAACACAAGGCATTGCATGACAAGCTAAGCATACTACCAGAAAGAAGACATGATTATGAAGCTAACCAAAGCAAGAACAAGCTCATATCATGCATGGATCAACTACAACAACCTTGGTAAAATTGATTAACACGTAAACAATCTGCCAGGAACATTTTATAGCAAAAGTAGAGCAAGATTGAGTCATGCTAGGGCACTCCATAAATGCAAACAATATCACGAGAGCTACTTTGCATGGGTAATGACTTAGTGAAATTCAAGTCCCTAAAATCAACAATATCACGAGAGCTACTTTGCATGCTTGTGCTAGTCACCACATTGATCACAAAAATACATGGCATACACCCCTGTAAAGATGGCATGGCATATATCAAAACACATGTAGAGCTCATGCCCATATGCAGCACACAATAAATGTAGCAAAAAAGACAAATGCTCATAATCTGCTAAGTAATAGGAACTAACATTTTATAGCACTCTTGCATCAACAATTTGGGCATCAAGATGGACTCAAACAAGCATGGCACAATGGAACAAAATGAAGAGCACATCCAGATGAACATTTTGATATACCATGCATGCAAAACGGATCTATGGATGAGGAGTTATGGCTTGTTGAACAGGGCTATAAAATAATCATAGAAAAAGAACTTAGTGGAAAATTCGACCTCCGAAAGTCAACAGGACGAGGGCGTGCAGGACGAGGAGATCTAGGACGTGGACGCGCCGTTTGGATGGTGGAGCGGGTGGATCTCGTCCACCTCGCGGTGGATCCGGACCGGGCGGTCGGCGACGGGGCTTCCGGGCGGCGGAGCTCGCCGGCGCTGGGGCGAGGTCACCGTGGGGCACGGCGCGTGCGGCGAAGGATGCGGCGGGCGGCGGCCGGAGTGGCGGCGGAGCTTGCTGCGGGATCCGGCGACAGGAGGTCGGCCTCGCGTGGCGTGGGGTCGCCGGCGGGAGGAACTCTGTCGGAGCAGCGGCGAAGGTGATCGGCATTGACCGGCAAGACGGCGAATGCGGCGAGGAGGAGGCGCGGGCGTGCGGGCACGGTTGGCGGTGGCGTGCGGCGACCTAGGACGGGAGGGCCGCGGTCGGGCCTCGGCGGGCCCGCGCGGTGGAGCGCGGCGAAGTGGGGCGGCCCGAGCTGACATGGCATGCCGTGGTTGGCTGCGGAGGTGGAGGCGGACATGTCTGGCGAGGGGAAATTATCTGGTGGCGCAGCGGAGGATTGGATCCAGGGTTTCGCCCGGAAATTGGACGGGAAGACCTTTATATAGGTGGAGGGAGTTTGGAGTGTCCAAATGGAGTGCGGTTTTCGGCCATGCGATCGTGATCGAACGCCCGAGAGGATGGAGGGGTTTTGGATGGGTTTTGGGCCACTTTGAAGGGGTGTTCGGCTACAACACACACGAGGCCTTTACGGTTCCCCGGTTAGCCATTGGAGTATCAAACGGACTCCAAATGGCACGAAACTTGACAGGCGGTCTACCAGTGGTGTACCAAGGCCGCTTGGCAAATATCGGTCCATTTCGAGAAAGTTTAACACCCGCTCACGAAAAGAGGCAAAAGGAGGGCGTCGGAGGACGTAGGAGCGCCGGATTGCACAATGGACAACGGGGAAAATGCTCGGATGCATGAGACGAACACGTATGCAAATGCGATGCACATGATGACATGATATGAAATGCATGACACGCAAACAAAAGACAAGGCAACAATAGCGAATAACTGAAAGACACCTAGCGCAACGGTCTCGGGGCGTTACAATTATATGCTCTTGTTTGGACCTTCGAAACATGGCGACATTATTTATGGCCTAAGGAATTTGTTATACATTCTGATCATGAATCTTTGAAACACATTAAAAGTCGAGCAAAACTGAACCGTAGACATGCTAAATGGGTTGAATTCACTGAGACTTTCCCTTATGTCATTAAACACAAGAAGGGTAAAGAAAATGTTATTGCCGATGCATTGTCTCGTCGTTATACTATGCTTTCACAACTTGACTTTAAAATATTTGGTTTGGATACCATCAAAGATCAATATGTGCATGATGCTGAATATAAAGATGTATTGCAGAATTGTAAGGAAGGGAGAACTTGGAACAAGTTCATTCTTAACGATGGATTTGTGTTTCGTGCTAACAAGCTATGCATTCCAGCTAGCTCCGTTCGTCTTTTTTTGTTGCAGGAGGAGCATGGAGGAGGATTAATGGGACACTTTGGCGTCAAGAAGATGGAGGATATACTTGCTACAGATTTCTTTTGGCCAAAGATGAGACGGGATGTTGAGCATTTTGTTGCTCGCTGCACAACATGCCAAAAAGCTAAGTCATGACTCAATCCTCATGGTTTATATATGCCTTTGCATGTACCTGGTGTTCCTTGGGAGGATATATCTATGGACTTTGTTTTAGGTTTACCTCGAACAAAGAAGGGGAGGGATAGCATATTTGTTGTCGTGGATAGGTTCTCGAAAATGGCACACTTTATACCATGTCATAAAAGCGATGATGCTGTTAATGTTGCTGATTTGTTCTTTCGTGAAATTATTCGCTTGCATGGCGTGCCAAATACTATTGTTTCAGATCGTGATACTAAATTTCTTAGCCACTTTTGGAGATGTTTATGGGCTAAGTTGGGGACTAAACTGCTTTTTAGTACTACTTGTCACCCCCAAACTGATGGACAAACTGAAGTAGTCAATAGAACATTTTCTACTATGCTTAGGGCTGTTTTGAAGAATAATAAGAAAATATGGGAAGAATTCTTGCCTCATATTGAATTTGCTTATAATCGTTCATTGCATTCTACTACTAAGATGTGCCCTTTTGAAATTGTATATGGTTTCCTACCTCGTGCACCTATTGATTTGTTGCCTCTTCCATCTTCGAAGAAGGTTAATTTTGATGCTAAAGAATGTGCTAAATTGATTTTTAAAATGCATGAGTTAACTAAGGAAAAAATTGAGCGTATGAATGCTAAATATAAACTTCCCAGAGATAAGGGTAGAAAACATGTTGTGTTTGCACCTGGAGATCTTGTTTGGTTACATTAGCATAAGGATAGATTTCCTAATTTGCGCAAATCAAAGCTAATGCCATGTGATGATGGTCCTTTTAAGGTGTTAGAGAAAATAAATGATAATGCATATAAACTTGAGCTGCCTGCAGATTTTGGGGTTAGTCCCACTTTTAACATTGTAGATTTGAAGCCTTATTTGGGTGAGGAAGATGAACTTTCGTCGAGGACAACTTCATTTCAAGAAGGGGAGGATGATGAGGACATCAACACCATTGTTACACCCATGGCCCCTGCTGCTATACATACTGGACAAATTACTAGAGCTCGCGCACGCCAATTGAATTATCAGGTACTTTCGTTTCTTGGTAACGGTTCTAATGTTCGTGAGAATATGATGCTGCCTAAATTGGATACATTTGTTGTGCTTACAAATGAAGGGCCTAGCTTGGACAAGAAAGGTGAACCTTGGAGCAAGTTCAAGCATGGAGATGATGGCATGCGCAAGGGGATCAAGAATGGAGTTACAAGTGATGATTTCAGGACTTTGAAGCCACCATAAGGAGTGCATGAAGCCTTGGACGAAATATACAAGATGCCACTTCATAAATTTCGTCCAGAGGCTATTCTAGGTGTCGCATCATCTTATTATTGGGCCAGGCCCATGTATTTTCAAAATACTTAAGTATAGGCTGTTTTTAGAGTTCGTATGTGTGGGGAAACAAGAGTTAGGGTTGGTTTCAGACCCCTCCTCCAAGGGCCACGAAATTCCCCCTCTTCCTCCATATATACAACCCTTAGGGCGTCATCTAGACTTTGGGTTTTGTTTAGATTAAAAGTTCGACATAGCTGCAAATTCGCGTACTTCGTTTGTGTTCAACGACCAGACCAAGGCGTCACAGAACCCCACCTTGATCAATAAAGCTTTCCGCTTATATTCGCAATATCCAGATTACAAGCTTAGTTTCTTGCTTGTTCTTCGTTTGCCTGCAGGAAACAGACCTTCGTGGTCAGGTTGATCATGCCCGGCGTGGTCAATAACCTCTCGGAGTTGGTTTAGTGATTGCTAAGGCGCGACGTCCTCGCACATTCGTAGTTGTATCGTCAAAGTCGACTTCCTCCAAAATGATAGCCACTATCTCATCGAAAGACGGGACACCTTTGCCTCTATCATGAGGACGAACAAAAGAAACAGACAGCCAGATGAAGGTGTGTGCGATATACAACATACGGTTCACTCGGATGAACTGTTTGTTATTAGGCAGCACAAAAGAAACGGTCAGCCAGATCAAGGTGTGTGCGATATATGCATGCATTTCACTCGGCCCTTGTCGTCTGTATGTGACCTCTGTGGCAACCATTCGCTCCCTAGGCACCTCTTCATGTACCGTGGCAACTGTCCACCAACTCTTCGCCTTTCCCTCTCGATTTGGAACTGCTACCGCACGCTAGCTCTTCCTCCCTCCTCCATTTGCCTTCACCCTTCCTGCCATTGTTCGGTCGTCTTCTCCATGGAGGGAACAGGCCGGAAATGACCCCATTATTCTTGCGCTGATCTTAATGATGACGTGGTGGAGGAACTCATTGATCAGTGCGATGTCATCACCTCGGCTAGCATGGTAGGTTCGTTCAAGACCATTCTCAACTCAACTAATAACATCATTACAAGGAACACAAGGGTCCAGGAGCGGTTTGATCTCCCCTATCTTCTTCGCCGTGACCTTGCTGACTGGCGCGGGGACGAGGGAAGCCTCGCCTTGTGTAAGTTGATGCTGCTTGATAATGATACGTATGATGTTAAGATGCCCTCGCTTGAGGGCAAGGCTTGGGCAGGCGCAAATGGAGATTGGGTTGTTTATATTGGGTACAACTGCGAGTGGGAACTTCTGAATGTGTACACTCATCACCGGGTTCCACTTCCAAAAATCTCAGACGATTGCCCAGAGGTTGAGTACACCGGAATTCTACATGAGTTCAAATACGATCATGCTGACTGTCGTCTACAGAAGATAGCAATTTGTCAAGTTCCCAACCGCTCTTGGGATTACACGAACTATGAAGTTGTTGCTATCTTTGACAAGCTTGTTGCCGTCCTTACTTCCACGCCTCGATGGATATTGCTCAAAAATCAATTTCTGTATACGGATGAGTACTGTGATGCAATTCAATACGAGGGTCTTGTGTTTGCTACCACCACTCGTGGCACTGTTTTTGCATGGAATCCTGATGCTTTCGATACATTTGTCTTCCACCATAATTATAATTGTTTCATCCACATGCATGCGGGTTATCTAGTTTCCCTTTACTAATTAACCTTTTTGTGTTTCCAAGGTCCTGTGAAAATTCCACCACCTATACTTGAAATTGTTTACGAGCATGAGGACGAGCAGGACCCATATACTCAGTGGCGCCTGGCAACTTATTCCGATGGATCACCTCTTCTGGTCTGTATACAGGGCACTGCTGATGTTACTAAGGAATCGGGTGTTGCCTCCCATGGTTGCACTCTCCAGACCTATTCCAACATCCATTGCAGGGTATTCGGGATGGATACTAGTGTACTAGCGCCAACACCTTCTCCCTGGTTCAGTATTGAAAGTCTTGGAGGAAACTATGGTGGAAGGCGATCCAGCTGCTGTTAACACAACGTTACTACCATTTATGAGAAGCAACTATATCTATACCTCGGACATTAGTATGCTTACCTACCGTCCCAATATGGGTCCTGACATAGGCTGCTTCAGCCTCGGTGATCAGTCCTGCGTTGGTCTCGAGATTGATAGTAGCTGGCCCTTCCCAGAGAATCACTTCTGGTTCAAAGCAAGCGTTTCCAACACCGACAAGTGGTTGAGCTGAAGTTCATTTCATCGCTTTGTTATTTGTTGTGTGCGAAAAACTTTACTAGAATGTTTTGTTGGAAATGATCTATAATCCAACATGTATCCTCATTGTCGTTGTGGGTTCATGACTTGTTGTATGTAATCAATGGTACATTTGCATATGCGTCCATCAACTCACACCTGCTAGTGGTGTCCATATGAACAGTGCTAGTGATTTTAGTTGCAAAAATTAGATAGTGCTAGTGATTTGTAGTTGCATATTTTGACAAATCACAGTGTTACAAGGTTGACAAATGGCAATGTTACTAGATAAACAAATGTCAATCTTTCTAGTTTAACAAATGGCAACATACCCAAAATGACAGATATGTAAATCTTACCCAATTGTTTGTACGTGCTTGCACATGGGTCATGCAAAACAACCATTGCGTTGAAGGGATGCAGAAATCCTACTCGGCACATTTTCCCTTGGCTTCCTGGGGAAGCTGTCGGTTTGCATACAGGTGTTCTAACTAAAACATTTGCGATGAGTGTTTTACATTTAAAAACCATTGGCATTTTTTTCAAAATAAAATTGTTTGATAAGTCTGTACATTAAGAGAGAAAAACACGAGTTCGTTCAAACCATAACTTTCATTCAGTCACATTGCGAACTTATATTCATATGATCGAGAATTCGAGATATAGTATTAAACGCCAAAAAAACTATTTTTGGCGGCGGCGGAGGCGGTGTGCCATGCCTTCGTTGTCGTCCTCCGGGACGCCGTTGTTGAAGTCTTCAAGGCAGTGATACGTCTCCAACATATCTACTTTTCCAAATACTTGTGCCCTTGTTTTGGACTCTAACTTGCATGATTTGAATGGAACTAACCCGGACTGACGCTGTTTTCAGTAGAACTACCATTGTGTTATTTATGTGCAGGAGCAAACGTTCTCGGAATGACCTGAAACTTCACGGAGACACTTTTCAGAAAATAAGAAAAATATCTGCCAAAGATGAAGGCCAGGGGGCCCACCGTCTTGCCACGAGGGTGGGGGCGTGCCTGCCCCCCTAGGGGGCGCCCCCCTACCCCGTGGGCCCCCCTGTTGTGTCTCCGACTCCAACTCCACCTCCATATATTGAGTTTCGATGAGAAAAAAATCAGAGAGAAGAAATCATCGCGTTTTATGATATGGAGCTGCCGCCAAGCCCTAAAACCTCTCAGGAGGGCTGATCTGGAGTCCGTTCGGGGCTTCGGAGAGGGGAATCCATCGCCATCGTCATCATCAACCATCCTCCATCACCAATTTCATGATGCTCACCGCCGTGCGTGAGTAATTCCATCATAGGCTTGCTGGACGGTGATGGGTTGGATGGGATCTATCATGTAATCGAGTTAGTTTTGTTAGGGTTTGATCCCTAGTGTCCACTATGTTCTGAGATTGATGTTGCTATGACTTTGCTATGCTTAATGCTTGTCACTAGGGCCAGAGTGCCATGATTTCAGATCTGAACCTATTATGTTTTCATCAATATATGAGTGTTCTTGATCCTATCTTGCAAGTCTATAGTCACCTATTATGTGTTATGATCCATTAACCCCGAAGTGACAATAATCGGGATATTTACTGGTGATGACCGTAATTTGAGGAGTTCATGTATTCACTATGTGTTAATGCTTTGTTCCGGTTCTCTGTTAAAAGGAGGCCTTAATATCCCTTAGTTTCCGTAAGGACCCCGCTGCCACGGGAGGGTAGGACAAAAGATGTCATGCAAGTTATTTTCCATAAGCACATATGACTATATTCGGAATACATGCCTACATTATATCAATGAACTGGAGCTAGTTCTGTGTCACCCTAGGTTATGACTATTACATGATGAACCGCATCCGGCATAATTCTCCATCACCAATCCATTGCCTACGAGCTTTCCATATATTGTTCTTCGCTTATTTACTTTTCCGTTGCTATTGCTATCATCACTACAAAATACCAAAAACATTGCTTTTACTACCGTTACCTTTTGTTACCATTATCTCTACTATCATATTACTTTGCTACTAAACACTTTGCTGGAGATATTAAGTTTCCAGGTGTGGTTGAATTAACAACTCAGCTGCTAATACTTGAGAATAGTCTTTGGCTCCCCTTGTGTCGAATCAACAAATTTGGGTAGAATACTCTACCCTCGAAAACTGTTGCGATCCCCTATACTCTTGGGTTATCAAGACCTTTTTCTGGCGCCGTTGCTGGGGAGCGTAGCTCTATTCTTTGAGTCACTTGGGATATATATCTGCTTATCATTATGAAGAACTTGAGAGATCCAAAAACCAAGATCTATCCCTCAACTACGAGGGGAGGTAAGGAACTGCCATCTAGCTTTGCACTTGATTCACCTTCTGTTATGAGTGAGTTTGCGACACCTACACCTGCTTCTGCTATTCGTTCTGATATGTCACATGTTATTGATGATGCCACTTCTGCTATGCATGATACCTATGATGAAACTACCTCTATGCCTGATACTACTATGCCACTTAGTGATTTTCTTGATGAAGAACTTGCTAGGGCTAGAGAAATTGAAAATATTGAATCTGATGATACTGATGAAAGTGGTGATGAAGAACCACTTACTATTCCTAAGGGTTATGTATTTGATCAAGATGCTTCTTTAGCCATTTTAGCTTGCAGAAATAGAACTGAACTTAAAAAATTATTAGCTAAATGGAGTATGCAATCCCGAAATGATAGAATGAAACCTGACCCTGCTTTTGTTACTTCACCAATCTTTGTTACTGATAAGGATTATGAATTCTCTATTGATCCTGATATAATTACTTTGGTTAAATCTGATCCTTTTCAAGGTTATCAATCTGAAACTGTAGTGGCACATCTTACTAAATTGAATGATATAGCTACCCTGTTTACTAAAGATGAGAGAACTCGCTATGTTTACATCCTTAAAATATTTCCATTCTCATTAAAGGGTGATGCTAAGATATGGTTTAATTCTGTTGATCCTGGTTGTGTGCTTAGTCCCCAGGATATGATTTATTACTTCTCTGCTAAATATTTCCTTGCTGATAAGAAACAAGCTGCTTTAAGGGATATATATAATTTTGCGCAAATTGAAGAAGGGAGTCTCCCACAAGCTTGGGGGAGGCTTCTCCAATTACTTAATGCTTTGCCTGATCATCCTCTTAAGAAAAATAAAATACTTGATATCTTTTATAATGGACTAAACAATGCCTCTAGAGATTACCTGGATAGTTGTGCTGGTTCTGTTTCCAGGGAAAGAACACCGGATGAAGCTGAAATTCTATTGAATAATATGTTGGCAAATGAAAATAATTGGACACCTCCGGAGCCAATTCCTAAGCCTATTCCTAAACCAAATCCGAAGAAGAGGGGTATTCTATTTCTTAGTCCTGAAGATATGCAAGAGGCAAAGAAATCTATGAAAGAAAAAGGTATTAAAGCTGAAGATGTTAAGAATTTACCTCCTATTGAAGAAATACATGGTCTTAATTTTACCGCTTGTTGAAGAAACATACAATACAAATCCTTCTCCTATTGAAGAAACTCGTGGTCTTGATAACCCGACACAGGTAGTAAAAGTAAATTCTCTCTATAGATATGATAAAGCTGTAATCCCATTTACTAAAATTGCTAGCCCATGCTTAGATGAGTTTGATAGATTTATGGCTAAGCAAGAAGACTGTAATGCTTATTTTGGTAGACAATTGAAATACAATTCAAATATGCTTGAACACTTAGGTGATTATATGGCTAATGTCAAAGGTGAACTTAAACTTATTAGTAAACATGCTTCTATGGTTAACACTCAAGTAGAACAAGTACTTAAAGCGCAGAATGATTTTCTCAATGAATTGAATAGTAAAGATAATGATAATGCTGTTAGAGTGGCTACTAGAACTGGTAGAATGACTCAGGAACCTTTGTATCCTGAAGGCCACCCTAAGAGAATTGAGCAACATTCTTAGAGAAATAATATAGATGCACCTAGTTCTTCTAAAAAGAAGAAAATGAAAAATGATAGGACTTTGCATGCTTCTAGTGGTCCTATTGTTGAAACACCTGAGAATCCAAATGATACTTCTATTTCTGATGCTGAAACACTATCTGGTAACGAACCTGAAACTAGTGATAATGTTAATAATAATGTTCATGATAATGCTCAACCTAGTAATGATAATGATGTAGAAATTGAACCTGCTGTTGATCTTGATAACCCACAATCAAAGAATCAATGTTATGATAAGAAAGACTTTGTTGCTAGGAAACATGGTAAAGAAAGAGAGCCTTGGGTTCAGAAATCCATGCCTTTTCCTCCCAAATCATCCAAGAAAAAGGATGATGAGGATTTTGAGCGCTTTGCTGAAATGATTAGACCTATCTTTTTGCGTATGCGATTAACTGATATGCTCAAAACCAATCCTTATGCTAAGTATATGAAAGATATTATTACAAATAAAAAGAAAGATACCAGAAGCTGAAATTTCCACCATGCTTGCTAATTATACTTTTAATGGTGGAATACCAAAGAAACTTGGAGATCCAGGAGTACCCACTGTACCATGCTCCATTAAAAGAAACTATGTTAAAATTGCTTTATGTGATCTTGGACCCGTTGTTAGTGTTATGCCTCTCTCTTTATATCGTAGACTTGATTTGAATAAGTTGACACCTATTGAAATATCTTTGCAAATGGCTGATAAATCAACTGCTATACATGTCGGTATTTGTGAGGATGTGCCTGTTGTAGTTGCAAACCTTACTATTTTAAAGGACTTTGTTTTTCTTGAAATTCCCGAGGACAATAGTATGTCTATTATTCTTGGAAGACCCTTTTTGAATACTGCAGGGGCTGTTATTGATTGCACTAAAGGCAATGTCACTTTTCATGTTAATGGTAATGAGCATACGGTACACTTTCCGAGGAAACAACCTCAAGTTCATAGTATCAACTCTATTGGAAAAATTCCATCGATTATATTTGGAGGTTTTTGAATTTCCTCTTCCTACTGTCAAGAAGAAATGTGATATTCTTATTATTGGGGATGTGCATATCCCTGTTGAGGTAACATAGTGTTATTCGAAATTTCTCCGGTTCCATGTTGTTCGGAATGAGTTCATTAACAAGACTTGATCAACCTTGTTAGAGGATTCCTTTTGATGATCATGAGATGGATGAAACTAGAAGGCACAACCTTCTGTACCCCACTTTTACTTTCTGTTATTTATATTAAATAAAATAAAAATAAATATTTTTCTATCTGTTATCTGATTATCCATGCGATATAAAAATACCTCGAAATTAAAAGTTCTCCAAATGCCTCGAAAATTAAATATGATTTTTTCTAGAATATTTGAAGATTTATGGAACAAAGAACACACCAGGGGGGCCAGCCACCTTGCCACGAGGGTGGAGGGCGTGCCTACCCCTCTAGGGCACGCCCCCTGCCTCGTGGGCCCATGGTGGCCCTCCTCTACTTATTCCTGCACCCACACACTTCATCTTCCTCCCACAAACACGAATAACCAGCTCAAGCACGAGTTCTAGCTCATCTTGCTACCATTTTCGATCTCCTTGCTCAAAGCACCTCTCACAAAACTGCTTAGGGAGATTGTTCCTTGGTATGTGACTCCTCCATTGGTCCAATTAGTTTTTGTTCTACTGCTTTATTCATTGCAAATTTTTGCTGCTTAGGTGACCCTGTTCTTGAGCTAGCATGTCAAATTTATATGGTCAAAAGTAGTTTTGATGCATGATATAGGCCATATGCACTTGTAGGAGTAGTTGCTATCAATATTATTGAGTTTGGTTTACTTTTATTTTGAAGTTACTAAAAATTTCAGAATTTTTTAGAAAATGATGAGGAGACTTTGGAGGGGCTCATCGAGCCAAAGCTCGAACGAGAAGGCATCGAAGCCTAACTATAATTCGCCTCGCACCGCGGAGGTTAGGGCATGTGAATGGCCTTCCGAGCATTTCTTAAGAGCAGACTGGATTTATGAAGATTTTCATGAGTTGGCTCAGACTGCAGGCCTTACCGCTTTCCTCCACGACCAATGCGATCAGCTATCCACGCCTACCGGAACCCTGCACCAGCCGAGGAGCCAAAGCCGGAACCACAATTTGATCCTTCACGGCAGTCTAATTACCAGTGGGATCCAGAGATGATCGTCAGCCAGTGGCAATCTGAGCCTTCTTCTTCCTCATTACAGTACGACCCCAACAACTATTATTATGGATATCCGCCAGGCCAGCCGTGGCCATAGACCAACTTAGGCCAAAAGCCTAAGCTTGAGGGAGTATGTATTTCCCATCGACATTACATTTATGTTCACAGACTCATTGCCAGATGTCGGTGCTCACACTTTTTCATTGTATCATCCATGCTAGTTTAATTTCCTTTCTATTCTTTCTTCTTGTGCATTTAATAAACCTTAGGAAAAACCAAAAAACATTAGTTGTAGCTTTTAACTAGTTTACTTTCCATGCTTGTAGTAATAATTAAAAAGAAAACCCAAAAAGATTTCCTGTTCTTCTTTTGCTTGTTGGGAGCTTTCCCGTGTAAATAGGTTTATTTCTTTTCTTTTCCTTGGGGGTTAATAGGAGAAGAGCATCATTAAATTATTGAAGAGGCTCTTATATGCATTATTGTTGATCTGACAAAAGAGCCCATATTGCCTTGTCTTCTCCTTTTTATTGAATGCTTGCAGATTCCAGCTTAGTCCAATGCACGTGCACTATTATTATTTCACATCGTTCGGTCGTGCAAGTGAAGGGAAATAATGATGATTATATGATGGACTGGCTGAGATGAGAAAAGCTGGTATGAACTTGACCTCTTTTGTTTTTGTAAATATGATTAGTTCATTGTTCCTGATTCGGCCAATTATGAATAAACATGTTTGCAATGACAACTAGAGATCATAGTTTCTTATGCCATGCTTGATTAGCTATGAGTTATATGGTTTACCTTGCATGCCAACATGCTATTAAAATGGTTATGATGTGGTATGATAGGGTGGTATCCTCCTCTGAATGATTTAAGTGACTTGATTTGGCGCATGTTCACGCATGTAGTTGAAACAAAATCAACATAGCCTTCACGATATTTATGTTCATGGTGGATTATATCCTACTCATGCTTGCATTCAGTGTTGATTAATTTTAATGCATGTTCATGACTGTTGTCGGTCTCTAGCTGGTCGCTTCCCAGTCTTTTGCTAGCCTTCACCTGTACTAAGCGGGAATACTGCTTGTGCATCTAATCCCTTAAACCCCAAAGTTATTCCACATGAGTCCACTATACCTACCTATATACGGTATATACCTGCCATTCCAAGTAAATTTGTATGTACCAAACTGTAAACCTTCAAATAAATATCCTATTTTGTATGCTCGAATAGCTCATGTATCAACTAGGGTTGTCTGTATCTTCCATGTTAAGTGGGTTATTCTCAAGAGGAGTGGACTCCGCTCCTCACTCACGAGATAAATGGCTGGTTACCGGGATGCCCAGTCCCATGCTTTATGCAAACTAAATCAAAATAATTGCAAAATAAAACTCCCCCTGGAACTCTTGTTAGTTGGAGGCACTTGTTGTTTCGAGCAAGCCATGGATTGATGCTTGTGGTGGAAGGGGGAGTATAAACTTTACCATTCTGTTTCGGAACCGCCTATAATGTGTGTAGCATGGAAGATATCACCATCTCTTGGTTGTTATGTTGACAATGAGAGTATACCGCTCAAAATGTTATTCACCTCTGTTTCAAAACCGAGCTCTGGCACCTCTACAAATCCCTACTTCCCTCTACGAAGTGCCTATCTATTTACTTTTATGCCGAGTCATCATCCTCTTATTAAAAAGCACCAGTTGGAGAGCACCGCTGTCATTTGCATTCATTACTGTTAGTTTACATTGAGTATGACTTGACTGGATCTCTTTTACCATGAATTACAATGTCTAGTCAGTCCTTGGTCTTTAAAGGTGCTCTGCATTTATGTTTTGCGGTCTCAGAAAGGGCTAGCGAGATACCATCTTGTTATATCATATTATGATTGTTTTGAGAAAGTGTTGTCATCCGAATTTTATTATTATGGCTCGCTAGTTGATTATGCTATTGATATGAGTAAACTTGAGACCTATGTGTTATTGCAAATGTGGTTTGTTATAATCTTTGCTGAAAACTTGAATGCTGGCTTTACATATTCACAACAACAAGAGCAAACCGAGTTTGTAAAAGTTTTTCTTTATCACTTTTAGTTTGTCAACTGAATTGCTTGAGGACAAGCAAAGGTTTAAGCTTGGGGGAGTTGATACGTCTCTAATGTATCTACTTTTCCAAACACTTTTTCCCTTGTTTTGGACTCTAACTTGCATGATTTGAATGGAACTAACCCAGACTGACGCTGTTTTCAGCAGAACTAGCATGGTGTTATTTATGTGCAGGAGAAAACGTTCTTGGAATGATCTGAAACTTCACGGAGACACTTTTTAGAAAATAAGAAAAATACCTGCCAAAGATGAAGGCCAGGGGGCCCACTGTCTTGCCACGAGGGTGGGGGGCGCGCCCCCTACCTCGTGGGCCTCGTGTTGCGTCTCTGACTCCAACTCCACCTCCACCTCCATATATTGAGTTTCGATGAGAAAAAATCAGAGAGAAGAAATCATCACGTTTTACGATATGGAGCCGCCGCCAAGCCCTAAAACCTCTCGGGAGGGCTGATCTGGAGTCCGTTCGGGGCTCCGGAGAGGGGAATCCATCGCCATCGTCATCATCAACCATCCTCCATCACCAATTTCATGATGCTCACCGCCGTGCGTGAGTAATTCCATCATAGGCTTGCTGGACGGTGATGGGTTGGATGGGATCTATCATGTAATCGAGTTAGTTTTGTTAGGGTTTGATCCCTAGTGTCCACTATGTTCTGAGATTGATGTTGCTATGACTTTGCTATGCTTAATGCTTGTCACTAGGGCCCGAGTGCCATGATTTCAGATCTGAACCTATTATGTTTTCATCAATATATGAGTGTTCTTGATCCTATCTTGCAAGTCTATAGTCACCTATTATGTGTTATGATCTGTTAACCCCGAAGTGACAATAATCGGGATACTTACCGGTGATGACCATAGTTTGAGGAGTTCATGTATTCACTATGTGTTAATGTTTGTTCCGGTTCTCTGTTAAAAGGAGGCCTTAATATCCCTTAGTTTCCGTAAGGACCCGACTGCCACGGGAGGGTAGGACAAAAGATGCCATGCAAGTTCTTTTCCATAAGCATGTATGACTATATTCGGAATACATGCCTACATTATAGCAATGAACTGGAGCTAGTTCTATGTCACCCTAGGTTATGATTGTTACATGATGAACCGCATCCGGCATAATTCTCCATCACCGATCCATTGCCTACGAGCTTTCCATATATTGTTCTTTGCCTAGTTACTTTTCCGTTGCTATTGCTATCATCACTACAAAATACCAAAAACATTGCTTTTACTGCCGTTACCTTTTGTTACCGTTATCTCTACTATCATATTACTTTGCTACTAAACAGTTTGCTGCAGATATTAAGTTTCCAGGTGTGGTTGAATTGATAACTCAGCTGCTAATACTTGAGAATATTCTTTGGCTCCCCTTGTGCCGCATCAACAAATTTGGGTTGAATACTCTACCCTCGAAACTGCTGCGATCCCCTATACTTGTGGGTTATCAAGAGGCAGCACAAAATGTTCTTCACTTGTAAATCAATCATCATGTCATCGCACGATCGATGGGCGGGGCGTGGGAGGACGACAACTAGCGCCGCTGAGAGGTAGCGGTCGACGGCAGCGTCCCATGCCACTGAGGGGGGCGCACACACGGGCACAGGCACGGGCGCGGCGGGTGCAGCCAAACACACGGGGACCGGCGCCACGTGGGGTGGAGGGCGCGCACGGGCAGGGGCACGGGTGCGGTGGGTGCAGCCAAATGCACGGGGCTGGCACCACGATGGGTGGATGGGCGCGCACGAGAACATGCACGGGCGCTGGTATGTACACGGGCTCGCGCGGGTCTGCGGAGACCTCGCTGACGCCTGCGGCTTCCAGCTTTGCGATAGTGCTCGGCGATTAGCCCGTCAATGCTACGGGGATGGTCGCCGGCACAGGTGTGTGGATGGGAGCTGGGACGGGAGCGGGGGCAGCAACCGCCGCGGCCAGCTCATTCTGGGTCATGTCCATGAGGACCCATTCCTCCTTATTTTCTATCTCCTCTGTCTCGGAGTCGACTTCACCAAACTTGAAGACTAGTGGTAGATGATCATTCTACGCCATGGCGTTGGTGGAGGTATGCGGGAGGGAGGGGAATGTGAGGCGAACAGCAAGGTCGACCGTATTAAACAGTGGCTCAGGCGCCATTAATGGAGGAAGGCGGGAAGCCATGGAAGTCAAAGGCCCCCCTTTCCCAGTGAGCCTTCGTAGTGTATAGATCGCACACTTCCCGATGAGCCTGTGTATTGGAGGGCAGCTTGCACGCCTCTCGGTCAGCCTGCGCAGCGGACTGCGCTCGCACGCCTCCCGTTCAGTCAAGGTCAAGCAGCTGTCCGCACGGCACCTCCTACAGCCATTAAAATCAAGACACGTGGCGTCATGTGAATGTTTAACAAAACGCACATGGTTTGAATTATACAAATGTTTGAGATATTAAAGTGGCAGCTCTTTTTTCAAAATGTCTTTGTTGGCTGTCATTATTCGAGTGCGCCTTCTCCCAAAATGGACACAAAAAATGCCACAGCATGTCGGGTGCCATTCCATGATAGCATGCCAAGTTTCATGAATTTCAAACGAGTTTTGGATTTACTAGAATTTAAAAACCAGGCATCTCAATGTTTTGCCAGCAATCAACGGTGCCCTGGTGTTTGAAATTCATTCCCATTTCTTGCATGGGACCTAAGCATGCACCCAAGGACACATATTTGATTTTTCAACCAATTTATATGCACTGGAGCATGTGCATGTAGTTCGAATTTGAATTATGCACATAAATGCATTGCAAACTCAGTTAATGCATAAAAATGTCCAAACGAACCCGAAAAATCCCAAAAATTGACACAACACTCCTGTTGTTCTATGTTGACACGAGAAATTTTTTGAAAGCAATAAGAAGCAATGGATATCGTTTCGTCCCCAAAGGTGGGACGTTCCCTACCGAAACCATCATGCTTGTTGTGAGAAGCTCTGGTTTGTGAGAAACATATACCAGAACCTGCCCCAAATGGGACAAATTTTTTAAGATGACATGTTGATGCCGCTCCATGATAGCATGCCAAGTTTCATGAATTTCATACGATTTTTGGATTTACTGGAATTTAAAAATTAGGCATCTCAACGTTTTGCCAACAATCAACAGTGCCCTGGTGTTTGAATTTCATTCCCATCTCTTGCATGGGACCTAGAAATTCACCCAAGGACACATATTAGATTTTTTTTAACCAACCTTAGTGCATTGGAGCATGTGCTTGTAGTTCAAATTTCAATTATGCACATAAAATGCCTAGGAAACCCAGTTAATGCCTAAAAATGTCCAAACGAACCCCGAAAAATCACAAAAATTGACACAACACTCCTGTTGTTCTATGTTGACACTAGAAATTTTTTGAAAGCAATAAGAGGCAATGGATATCGTTTCGTCCCCAAAGGTGGGACGTTCCCTATCGAAACCATCATGCTTGGTGTGAGAAGCTCTGGTTTGTGAGAAGTTTATACCCGTACCTGCCCCAAATGGGACACATTTTTTACCATGGCATGTTGATGCCGCTCCATGATAGCATGCCAAGTTTCATGAATTTCAGACGAGTTTTGGATTTACTAGAATTTAAAAACCAGACATCTCAACATTTTGCTGGAAATCAACAATGCCTTGGTGTTTGAATTTCATTCCCATCTCTTCCATGGGACCTATAAATTCACCCAAGGACACACATGTGATTTTTCAACCAACTTTAGTGCATTGGAGCATGCGCTTGTAGTTCAAATTTGAATTATGCACATAAAATCCCTAGAAACCTAGTTAATGTATAAAAAGGCCAAACGAACCCCGAAAATTCCAAGATTAAACACAACACTCCTGTTGTTCTATGTTGACACTAGAAATTTTGTTGAAAGCACTAAGAGGCAAAGAATATCATCCCGTCCCCAATGGTGGTATGATCCCAATCGAAACCATCATGCTTGTTGTGAGAAGCTCTGGTTTGTGAGAAGCTTATACCCGAACCTTCCCCAAATGGGACAAAATTTTTTACCACGGCATGTTGATGCCGCTCCATGACAGCATGCCAAGTTTCACGAATTTTAGACGAGTTTTGGATTTACTAGAATTTTAAAACTAGGCATCTCAACGTTTTGCCGGCAATCAATAGTGCCATGGTGTTTGAATTTCATTCCCGTCTCTTGCATGGGACCTAGAAATTCACCCAAGGACACACATGTGATTTTTCAACCAACTTTGGTGCATTGGAGCATGTACTTGTAGTTCAAATTTGAATTATGCACATAAAATGCCTAGAAAACCTAGTTAATGTATAAAAAAGGCCAAACGAACCCCGAAAAATTCCAAGATTAAACACAACACTCCTGTTGTTCTATGTTGACACTAGAAATTTTTTGAAAGCAATAAGAGGCAACGGATATCGTCCTGTCCCCAAAGGTTGTACGTTCCCTATTGAAACCATCATGCTTGTTGTTAGAAGCTCTGGTTTGTGAGAAGCTTATACCCAAACCTGCCCCAAATGGGACAAAATTTTCACCACGACATGTTTATGCCACTCCATGATAGCATGCCAAGTTTCATGAATTTCAGACGAGTTTTGGATTTACTAGAATTTAAAAACCAGGTATCTCAATGTTTTGCCGGCAATCAACAGTGCCCTGGTGTTTGGAATTCATTCCCATCTCTTGCATGGGACCTAGAAATTCATCCAAGGACACACATGTGATTTTTCAACCAACTTTTGTGCATTGGAGCATGTGATTGTAGTTGAAATTTGAATTATGCACATAAAATTCCTAGAAAACCCAGTTAATGTATAAAAAATGCCAAAGGAAGCCCCAAAAATTCCAAGATTAAACTCAACACTCCTGTTGTTCTATGTTGACACTAGGACTTTTTTGAAATCAATAAGAGGCAACGGATATTGTCCCGTCCCCAAAGGTGGTACGTTCCCTATCGAAACCATTATGCTTGTTGTGAGAAGCTCTGGTTTGTGAGAAGCTTATACCCAAACCTGCCCCAAATGGGAGAAAATTTTCACCACGGCATGTTGATGCCACTCCATGATAGCATGCCAAGTCTCATGAATTTTAGATGAGTTTTGGATTTACTAGAATTTAAAAACCAGTTATCTCAACGTTTTGCCGGCAATCAACAGTGCCCTAGTATTTGAAATTCATTCCCATCTCTTGCATGGGACCTAGAAATTCACCCAAGGACACACATGTGATTTTTCAACCAACTTTAGTGCATTGGAGCATGTGCTTGTAGTTCAAATTTGAATTATGCACATAAAATGCCTAGAAAACCGAGTTAATGTATAAAAAAGGCCAAACGAACCCCGAAAAATTCATTCTCGTTTCTTGCATGGGACCTAAGCATGCACTGAAGGACACAAATTTGATTTTTCAACCAATTTGTATGCACCAGAGCATGTGCATGTAGTTTAATTTTGAATTGTGCACCTGAAATGGCTAGAAAACCAGTTTAATGTATACAATGTCCAAACGAACCTTGAATAATTCCAATTCTTTTATGACACACATATAGTTGCATGTTCACTGCAGATAAAAGGTCTAGCAATTCAAACAATGTCCATTGTCGTTGTGATCCCATTTTGTAATTCAAATAAAATAGACCCCACATAGTTTATTATCACCAACCGTGCGAGATGCAGTACAAAATATATTGGAGCACCGTCAGTGTATATGGTATGCCTATGGCTTACGCCAGTAGGTGCATCAACTACATTCCACAGCCGGCGTGTCAAGCACACTAACTTGCTCCCCAAAAAATCCTGCATTTGCATCCCTCGCAATCTTGAAAATATCTACCGCCTGGAAGGTTTTAATGTTTGATAGCACACGATTAGTATGTGCGGACCGTGTGCGATGTCTGCTACTCCCGCTCTGCTTCAGTCCCTTGATTCAAATTTTTAGTAGCCCCGGCATTTTACTCCTGCCTCTGCATCCCTCGCAATCTCAAAAATATCTGCTCGCCCTTGATCCAAATTTTCAGTAGCCCCGCCTTGTTACTCCCGCCTAGTAAAATTTTCAGTTGGTGCAGTATTTCCTCAAACACAACCTCCGCTGACACAGACACATAGAACCCTCGAAACCATTGGTAGGACGCCGCCATCGCCGACGCCTCCATCCTCAACCTTTGCCTGTGTGCCGGGGAGCTTGAGGAGCCAATGGCCAAAAAGAGGTTTATCATGGCCTTTTCGCCCGACACCAGAGAGGTCGCCACCGAGGTGTCCCCGTCGTCCTCCGCGGGCCCGATCCGCCATCGTCGGTCCCCCGATCCGCCCGTCGCCATGCCCCTACACCGGTTCGAGGACTTCCCCATCCTCCCCTGAACCCGGCAGCCGACAAAGTCCTACCTCGGGGTCCGGCAGTGGTGGTGGGGGACGTGGATCACCGAGATTAAAGATCGAGAGACCCACACCCGCCGGTGGCTCGGTAGCTTCCACATGGTCGAGCTCGCGGCCATGGAGTACGACCGCTGGCAGGTCCGCTACCACGGCGCGACAGCTAGGCTCAATCTCCCCTTTGGCACACGTCCGGTCGACCTCGTTCCCCCGGAGCCAAGGGTGGTGAGCTCGGCTATGGCATGGGAGGACCGCGAGGCATGGGAGCGCCTCGAGGTCGAGGCCGCCGACGAGGCCTACATGCAAGAGCTCCACCGGTAGCACCCGGAGCTCGTGGAGGCGGAGTGGGCGATCTTTGCCGGTGCGGAGGGAGGCGAGGTTATCGCGCTCTCCTCCGATGACAAGGTCGAAGGCGGCGAGGACGATGGCGTGGAGGGCGGTGAGGTTATCGCGTTCTCCTCTGATGACGAGGTCGAAGGCGGCAGCGGCGGCGGCACGGAGGGCATCGAGGTGGGCCTTGAGGATGAGGAGATCGATGTCGACGAGTGGAGGAGTGCCTTCCCCAATGACCCTAACGATGGTACTGGCCCAGACCCGGCTCACGGCACACTGTACATGACAAGGAAGGATTGGCTCGACCTCTACTTCAATCGAAAGTAGTTTAGCTTAGTTTAAATTTAGTTTTATGTTTGGTTATGCAAAACTATCTATGTTTATGTTTGAATGCATGCTACTTTCTGTTGAACCTGCTTTGAACTTGATCAAATTGAAGTTTACAACCTTAAGTTTAGGGGATCGACTAGAAAAGGCCAAAAAATGCTGGAGTATATATATATATATATATATATATATCCACTAAGGGTTTCAGTCCTTTAACTTTTTAAGGATCACCTAGAGATGTCCTTATGACTTGTTTATTTCAGTTCTTCACAATGTGATGCTCTATATGTGCAACTATTTGCCATGTAGTTCAATTTCATCAATAACAGTTTCAACAATACCATTATGAATTATGATATTTGGTTGATGTTAAGGATATTGCAGTTAACATGCCTTTTCATTCTTCAATTGTTGTTTAGCAACATGCATTGTACTGAATGACTAAATATGCAATCCCAAGCAACATAGCAACAAGGAAGAGTGTTAGCTTAATGTTCTGATGATGTCTGGATATACATGTAATTAAATCTTATATAATGGGATGGATGGAGTGTTGTACTACATCATTTTCAATTGTTGTTTACCTTCTAATATTAACTCGATGCTTTTAGGTACATATATCATTGCCAAAGATCCACACTTCGACCCTTTCTGTGTATGGGGCAATGAGGTATTCATGAACCAGCATCAAGTGAGGAAACTAATAAAGATTGTTATTAAAATGGGTCAAAAGATGTCAATCGAACTATTTGTTTACACTTTATGCAAGATAACAATGAACTGCAAGATGGTAAGTAAGAATCGTGTAGCCTTCTTTTTACTGCTCGTAATGAGTTGTGTTAGATGACAATATCTGAAGCTTTTCTCTTTTGCAGTGGATCCTGAAGCAGTTTACTCAAGATTACCTCTCAAACTACATGATTGGCGGCCGGCCATCACAAGGGGTTGGACTAGAGTCCTGCATGCCTTCTGCATCCAGGAGAGCACAATAGGGCCATTCCACTTCACCTTGTTCAACAACTGGAATGTCTGTCGCCTCTATCTTTACCATCTGTAATAGTACAAGTATAGAACCCCGGTACATCATTCTTTATTTGATGATTATGTAATTCTTAAACATATGTAACTGTGAATCGAATAATGCATTGGTTGTTTGAACCTGATGGATATGAATAAAGCTGTAGCATACATTCAAATTCAAATTAAAGTCCAAATCTGGTACAATTTGGAAAAGCAGCAATTAAATTAGGGTGAAATTACGCTCTCTAGGTTGTTACGGCACACACGGTTGGTAAAAGACAAACGTTTGTGATATGCACCATAATCCGAGACGGTTCACAGAGAAGAAACATGTGCAAGCATGCACACAGTTGTCGTTCGCAAAGCGTGTGTGTGATGTGAAACACTATCACATACGGTGCGGGAAAACTAACTGTGTGTGATTGTCTACCTATCGTACACAGTTTATAATCATGAACTGTTTGTGATGTCCCAGGCATCGTAAAACTCCTGTGCCTAGAATCTGCCTGGAGAACTCCCATTCCTAGAATCTGCCTGGTTTTAGGCAGAACCACAAAACTCCGACTGCGATGGCAATGCAAGCACAAATGAGTAGCAAGGATGAAGCATTTGGGATATTCGAGGTATCGGAAATGGTTATATAGGGACAACTGTGTGCATGAAGGCCGACGGTTTTTGGGTTGTGTGGGAAGGACCCCCCTATCGCCCACACTCACTTGGCAACGCTTCCAAATGCCGTTGCGGAAAGGGGTTAAACACCGTTTGTTTAGGACCAACGCGCACCAGTGTATCAAGTGAACCAATAAGATACCCCAATTGTCACCTCAAGTATTCATACCGCAACACATATATCATGTGTTCTCATCTCAGAATATTCAATCCGACGGGACAAAACTTCAAGGGTAAAGATTCAATTCATCACAACAAGAGTATAGAGGAGAGAAACATCATATGATCCAACTATATTAACAAAGCACATGATGTAGATCACGAGAGAGAGAGAGATATTAAACACACAGCTACTGGTACAAACCCTCAGCCTCGAGGGTGGACTACTCCCTCCTCATCGTGGTGGCCGCCGGGATGATGAAGATGGCCACCGGAGATGATTCCCCCCTCCGGAAGGGTGCCGGAACGGGTCTAGATTGGTTTTCGATGGCTACGGAGCCCTGCGGAGGCGGAACTTCTGATCTAGGTTAACCCTGAAGGTTTTTAGAATATTTGGGAATTTATAGTGCAAACAAGGAGTGGTGGCCAGCGAGGTGGGCACAACCCACCTGGGCGCGTCAGGGGGCCCTGGCGCGCCTTGGTGGGTTGTGCCCCCCTTGGGGCACCCCCAAGGTGCTGCTGTGGCCCATCAGGAGTCTTGTGGTCCATAAAAAATCCACAAAACGTTTCGTGGTGTTTGGACTCCTTTTGATATTGATTTTCTACGATGTAAAAAACAAGCAAAAAACGGCAACTCGCACTCGGCACTGGGTCAATAGGTTAGTCCCAAAAAATGATATAAAGTTGCTATGAAATGATTGTAAAACATCCAAGAATGATAATATAACATCATGAATACTTCATAAATTGTAGATACGTTGGAGACGTATCAACATCCCCAAGCTTAATTGCTACCTATCCTCGAGTAGGTAAATGATAAAAGAAATACTTTATGAAGTGTGAATGCTAGCAAAGTGCACAAGTTTGATCAATGATAATTTCAATCACTTCTCCTAGCATCATAGCATCAATTCTTTTTTGTGAAACTTCTCATGTTATAGTGGCAACCAATTCACAAGTTAAGGTTCAAACAATGGATTCTCTTGAAACTCAACAACCTATGTTCTTAGTCACCAAGCAATTGCAATTCAACTTATTCAACAGAGTTTAAGTAAGAGCTCCACATACTCAACCATCATATAGTCTTCTATGATTGCTAACACTCACCTTGTACACATGATCAAAACGTTTCAAGCAGACACATAGAAAGATAGGGGCTTATAATTTTGCCTCCCAACGTATTCACCTCAAGGATGATCGAGGGAGTCCTAGATTAGGGGGTATCCAGAAAGCCGGACTATATCCTTTGTCCGGGCTGTTGGAATATGAAGATACAAGATTGAAGACTTCATCCTGTGTCTGGATGGGACTCTCCTTGGCGTGGAAGGCAAGCTTGGCAGGACGGATATGTAGATCTCCTTCCTTGTAAACGACTCTGTGTAACCCTAGCCCCCTCCGTGTCTATATAAACCGGAAGGTTTAGTCCGTAGGACCAATAACACACAATCATACCATAGGCTAGCTTCTAGGGTTTAGCCTCTTCGATCTCGTGGTAGATCAACTCTTGTACTACTCATATTATCAAGAACAATCAAGCAGGACATAGGGTATTACCTCCATCAAGAGGGCCCGAACCTGGGTAAACATCGTGTCCCCTGCCTCCTGTAACCATCCACCTAAACACATAGTTTGGGACCCCCTACCCGAGATCCGCCGGTTTTGACACCGACATTGGTGCTTTCATTGAGAGTTCCTCTGTGTCGTCATCGTTAGGCTGGATGGCTCCTTCAATCATAGATACCCATGCAGTCCGGGGTGAGACTTTTCTCCTCGGATAGATCTTTGTATCCGGCGCTCCGCACTGCGGGCCAACTCGCTTGGCCATCTGGAGCAGATCGAGAGTTACGCCCCTGGCCACCAGGTCAGGTTGGGAAGCTTAAACTACACGGTCGACATCCGCGGAGACTTGATCTTCGACGGATTCGAGCCCCTGCCGAGTGCACCGCACGATCACGATGAGCATGATTTAGCTCTACCATCGGATAGTGTTCAGGAGACCGCACCGGCAACCGCTCCGACTCTCAATTCGGAGCCAATTGCGCCATCCATGGACGGGTGGATAGACCCCGCCATGGAGGCCGCATTCTCAGTGGCGATCGAGCCGAGTATCGACCTTACCCTTCATAGGAGCCGTGATGCCGAACTGCCGGATTCTTCCCCGGCCACGGACACCAAACCGCCTGCGCCCGTGCCTATCGAATCGAACTGGGCACCGATCATGGAGTTCACCTCCGCGGATATCCTTCAGCACTCGCCCTTTGGCGACATACTGAACTCATTAAGGTCTCTCTCCTTGTTAGGAGAGTCCTGGCCGAACTATGGCCGGCCAGATCGGAATGCGGACGACGAAGAAATTCGCCGCCCACCCACCACCCACTTAGTAGCCACTGTCGACGATTTGACCAACATGCTCGCCTTCGACTCCGAAGACATCGACGGTATGGACGACGATGCAGGAGACGAACAGGAGCCACGGCCCCTAGGGCACTGGATGCCCACTTCATCATATGATGTATACATGGTGGACACACCCAAAGAAAACGATGACGAGGAACGGAAGGACGCAACGAAGGATCGTTCCCTCGAGAAGCAGTCGAAGCGGCGGCGTAAGCACCGCTCCAAATCCCGCCTCGGCAGAAACATCGATCATATAGACCCAGCGATAAAGCAGGGTGAGCCAGCGGACGACAAACACGGCATTGAACCACCGTCCGACCACGGCAACACGGAGAATCAGACCGAACAACCCGACTCCGGCGAAGATAATAGTCCGGATGACATCACACCGGAAATGCACCCGGAGCAACAGACTACCCATCAAAGGCTTGTTGCCACTACGAGGAGTCTGAAAAAGCAAAAGCAAAGGCTCAGGGCTGCACAAGACACACTCATAATTAGATGGAGTGAAGTACTCAACACTGCAGCAAAGTACGGCGGCAGTCGCCACACAAAGAGCTACCTGAAGCAAAAGCTGCTACCTGAATTCGATGAGGAGGCCTTAGATCCCCCGCAATAAAAAAATAGCCATCCGGTCGGATAGACAACCTCGTGGCAAACATAGAGCGGCAAACGACGCTGCACACAAGCCAGTACGCGATCCACGTGAGGGCTCGCATCAAAAGGACGGCGCAACCAGATCCATCTACGGGCCAAGCAAGCGCGCTCCAGCATGCAATGCAACACAACAAAAATCCGAACACCACGGTACACCCAAATACAGGGGTGCCGCACACCCCCTATGTTTCACCGATGAGGTGCTGGACCATGAATTTCCAGAGGGATTCAAACTCGTAAACATAGAGGCGTACGACGGAACGACAGACCCTGGGGTCTGGATTGAGGACTGCATCCTCCATATCCACATGGCTCGAGGAGACGATTTCCACGCCATCAAGTACTTACCCCTCAAGCTCAAAGGGCCAGCTCGGCACTGGCTTAAAAGCCTCCCCGAAAACTCCATTGGAAGCTGGGAAGAGCTCGAAGATGATTTTCGGGCAAATTTTCAAGGGACCTATGTCCGACCACCAGATGCAGACGATTTAAGTCATATAACTCAAGAGCCCGGAGAGTCAGCCCGAAAGCTTTGGAACAGGTTTCTTACTAAAAAGAACCAAATAGTCGACTGTCTGGACACCGAAGCCTTAGCAACTTTCAAGCACAGCGTTTGAGACGGATGGCTTGCCAGACACCTCGGCCAAGAAAAGCCGAGAACAATGGCAGCATTAACAAGCCTCATGACCCGCTTTTGCGTGGGCGAGGACAGCTGGTTAGCCCGATGCAGCACCAGTGACCCAAGTACGTCTGAAGTTAAGGACGGAAACGGAAGCCACGATGCAGCAAAAACAAGCGCCGGAATAAAGAAGACAACCCGAAGAGCACGGCGGTAAACGCGGGATTCAGAAGCTCTCGGCCAGGTCAGCAAAAGCTGCCCTCCAAAGGCAACAGAGACGGACTGTCCAGCCTGAACAAGATTCTGGACAAACTATGTCAGATCCACAACACCCCCGATAAACCTGCAAATCATACCCATAGAGAATGTTAGGTCTTCAAGCAGTTCGGCAAACTCAACACTGACCACAAGGGGCGGGATACATGATACGTCTCCAACGTATCTATAATTTTTGATTGCTCCATGCTATATTATCTACTGTTTTGGACTATATTGGGCTTTATTTTCCACTTTTATATTATTTTTGGGACTAACCTATTAACCGGAGGCCCAACCCAAAATTGCTGTTTTTTTGCCTATTTCAGTGTTTCGAAGACACGGAATATCAAACGGAGTCCAAACGGAATGAAACCTTCGGGAACGTGATTTTCTCACCGAACATGATCTAGTAGACTTGGACCCTACGCCAAGGCATCAGAGAGGCAGTCACGAGAGTGGGGGCTCCCCCCCCCTAGGGCGCGCCCCTGCCTCGTGGGCCCCTTGGAGCTTCACCGACATACTCCTTCCTCCTATATATACCTACGTACCCCCAAACGATCAGAACAGGAGCCAAAAACCTAATTCCACCGCCGCAACTTTCTGTATCCATGAGATCCCATCTTGGGGCCTGTTCCGGAGCTCCACCGGAGAGGGCCGTCATCACGGAGGGCTTCTACATCATCATAGCCCCTCCGATGAAGTGTGAGTAGTTTACCTCAGACCTTCGGGTCCATAGTTAGTAGCTAGATGGCTTCTTCTCTCTTTTTGGATCTCAATACAAAGTTCTCCCCCTCTCTTGTGGAGATATATTCTATGTAATCTTCTTTTTGCGGTGTGTTTGTTGAGAGCGATGAATTGTGAGTTTATGATCAAGTCTATCTATGAATAATATTTGAATCTTCTCCGAATTCTTTTATGTATGATTGGTTATCTTTGCAAGTCTCTTCGAATTATCCGTTTGGTTTGGCCAACTAGATTGGTAGTTCTTGCCATGGGAGAAGTGCTTAGCTTTGGGTTCGATCTTGCGGTGTCCTTTCCCAGTGACAGAAGGGGCAGCAAGGCACGTATTGTATCGTTGCCATCGAGGATAACAAGATGGGGTTTATTTCATATTGCATGAATTTATCTCTCTACATCATGTCATCTTGCTTAAGGCGTTACTCTATTTTTAACTTAATACTCTAGATGCATGCTGGATAGCGGTCGATGAGTGGAGTAATAGTAGTAGATGCAGAATCGTTTCGGTCTACTTGTCACGGACGTGATGCCTATATACATGATCATGCCTAGATATTCTCATAACTATGCTCAATTCTGTCAATTGCTCAATAGTAATTTGTTCACCCACCGTAGAATACTTATGCTCTTGAGAGAAGCCACTAGTGAAACCTATGGCCCCCGGGTCTATTCTCATCATATCAATCTCCATCACTTTAATCTTGTTTTGCTTTTTACTTTGCCTTTACTTTTTACTTTGCATCTTTATACCAAAAATACCAAAAATATTATATCTATCAGATCTCACTCTCGTAAGTGACCGTGAAGGGAATTACAACCCCTAATCGTGTTGGTTGCGAGTATCTATCGTTTTGTGCAGGTACGAGGGACTTCAGCGTGGCCTCCTATTGGATTGATACCTTGGTTCTCAAAAACTGAGGGAAATACTTATGCTACTCTGCTGCATCATCCCTTCCTCTTCAGGGAAAACCAACGCAAGCTCAAGAGGTAGCAAGAAGGATTTCTGGCGCCGTTGCCGGGGAGTCTACGCAAAAAGTCAACATACCAAGTACCCATCACAATCCCTATCTCTCGCATTACATTATTTGCCATTTGCCTCTCGTTTTCCTCTCCCCCACTTCACCCTTGCCATTTTATTCGCCCTCTCTCTCTCCATTCTCTTTCTCTATTTGCCCCTTTTTTGTCCGCTTGCTTCTTGTTTGCTCGTATGGTTAGAATAGTTGTTTATTTATTACTAAACAGAGAACCTAAGATCTATGGATCCTCATCCGCTTGCCAATCTTTTTAAGAGATCCAATTATGATGAACCAATTCCTAGTGATTTGGATGCACTAGATTATCTTTATAAGCTTTTGCCTAAAATCCGTAAATCTGAAAATTGTGATGAAGTGCTTCACGATAGATCTTTGAATAAAAAGCATGATTGCAATGATTTTATTATAATTTATCTTGATGTCAATTGTGCTAATAATATGCAAAACCCTAAGCTTGGGGATGCTAGTTTTGCTATGTCCTCTACTTGTTGCAATGATCATGATTGGGGTGATTCTTCTTTTGATCTTGAAAATTTATTTAAACCCCATGATGAATATGAGATTGATTATAATGTTTGCAATAATATTGAAAGTGGGTTTGGAAGAATGTCAATTTAGATCCCACATATTTGGAGAATGTTCAATCTTATGAAGTTTTTGATAAAAGTGGGTTTGGAAAGGTCATGACTTTAGTTAATGTTAATTCCACTATTTTGGAAGAGTGTCAACTTTGCATGCATGTGGATCGTGTTGAAAATATTTTATGTGATAGCTATTTTTGTTGAATTTTCTTATGATCCTACATATAATTATTATGAGAGAGGAAAATATGGTGGTAGAAATTTTCATGTTACTAAATTACCTCTCGTTATGTTGAGATTGCTATTGTTTCTTTCCGCTTCCTTGCATATGCTAGTTTTTGCTTTCCTTGATAATTTGTTTGCCTATAAGATGCCTATGCATAGGAAGTATGTTAAACTTAGATGTGTTTATCACATGTTTTATGATGCTCTCTTTGTGCTTCAATTCTTGTCTTTCATGTGAGCATCATTGAAATATTATGCCTAGCTATAAGGCTTTAAAGAAAAACGCTTGTTGGGAGATAACCCAATATTATTCCTTGCTGTTATTTAATAAATAATTTATTTAGCCTCTGTTTTGGTTGTGTTTTTTGTCTTTAATTAGTGTTTGTGCCAAGTAGAACCGTTGGGAAGACTTGGGGAAAGTCTTGTTGAACTTGCTGTAAAAAACGGAAACTTTAGCGCTCACGACAACTGCTGTCACTTTTATTTGAAGAGTTATATTTAGTTAATTATTTTTGCAGATGATTAATAGATAAATTCCTCACGTCCAGAAACTTATTTTATAATTTTTGGGGTTCCAGATCTTGCGCTAGCTACAGATTACTACAGACTGTTCTGTTTTTGTCAGATTCTGTTTTTCGTGTGTTGTTTGCTTATTTTGATGAATCTATGGCTAGTAAAATAGTTTATAATCCATAGAGAAGTTGTAATACAGTAGGTTTAACACCAATATAAATAAATAATGAGTTCATTACAGTACCTTGAAGTGGTCTTTTGTTTTCTTTCGCTAACGGAGCTCACGAGTTTTCTACTTTAAGTTTTGTGTTGTGAAGTTCTCAAGTTTTGGGTGAATTCTTGTGATGGATTATGGAACAAGGAGTGGAAAGAGCCTAAGCTTGGGGATGCCCATGTCACCCCCAAGATAATCCAAGGACACCAAAAAGTCAAAGCTTGGGGATGCCCCGGAAGGCATCCCCTCTTTCGTTCACTTCCATCGGTAATTTACTTGGAGCTATATTTTTATTCACCAACATGATATGTGTTTTGCTTGGAGCGTCTTGTATTATTTGTGTCTTTGTGTTTTAGTAAGACACAATCATCCTTGCTGTACACACCTTTTGAGAGAGCCATACATGAATTAAAATTTGATAGAATACTCTATGTGCTTCACTTATATCTTTTGAGCTATGTAGTTTTGCTCTATGTGCTTCACTTATATCTTTTGAGCTATGTAGTTTTGCTCTATGTGCTTCACTTATATCTTTTGAGCTACGTAGTTTTGCTCTGTGTGCTTCACTTATATCTTTTGAGCGTTATAATTTTGCTCTATGTGCTTCACTTAGATCTTTTAGAGCACGGTGGTGGATTTGTTTTAAAGAAACTATTGATCTCTCATGCTTCACTTAAATTATTTTGAGAGTGTCTTAATAGCATGGTAATTTGCTTAATAATAATATACTTGGTATTCAAGATTTGTGAAACTTTCTTTTGAGTGTGTTGAATACTAAGAAAAGATTGAAGCATGATAATTGTTTTGAGATATGGAGGTGATAATATTAGAGTCATGCTAGTTGAGTAGTTGTGAATTTAAAGAATACTTGTGTTAGAGTTTGTGATTCCCGTAGCATGCACGTGTGGTGAACCGTTATGTGATGAAGTCGGATCATGATTTATTTATTGATTGTCTTCCTTATGAGTGGCGGTCGGGGACGAGCGATGGTCTTTTCCTACCAATCTATCCCCCTAGGAGCATGCGCGTAATACTTTGCTTTGGTAACTTCTAGATTTTTGCAATAAGTATATGAGTTCTTTATGACTAAGGTTGAGTCCATGGATTATACGCACTCTCACCCTTCCACCTTTTCTAGCCTCTCTAATATCGCGCACCATTTGCCGGTATCATACACCCACCATATACCTTCCTCAAAACAGCCACCATACCTACCTATTATGGCATTTCCATAGCCATTCCGAGATATATTGCCATGCAACTTTCCACAGTTCCATTTATCATGACACATTCATCATTGTCATATTGCATATCCCGATACACCGCCGGAGGCATTCATATAGAGTCATATTTTGTTCTAAGTATCAAGTTGTAATTGTTGAGTTGTAAGAAATATAATAAGAGTGTGATGATCATCATTATTAGAGCATTGTCCCAAGTGAGGAAAGAATGATGCAGACTATGATTCCACCATAAGTCGGGATGAGACTCCGGACGAAAAAATAAATAAAAGAGGCCAAAGAAGCCCAAATAAAAAGAGGCCATAAAAAAGAAGAGAAAAGGCCCAAATAAAAAAATGAGAGAAAAATAGAGAAGCGACAATGTTACTATCCTTTTACCACACTTGTGCTTCAAAGTAGCACCATGATATTCATAGTAGAGAGTCTCTCATGTTATCACTTTCATATACTAGTGGGAATCTTTCATTATAGAACTTGGCTTGTATATTCCAATGATGGGCTTCCTCAAATTGCCCTAGGTCTTCATGAGCAAGCAAGTCTGATGCACACCCACTTAGTTTCTTTTTGAGCTTTCATATACTTATAGCTCTAGTGCATCCGTTGCATGACAATCCCTACTCACTCACATTGATATCTATTGATGGGCATGTCCATAGCCCGTTGATAAGCCTAGTTGATGTGAGACTATCTTCTCCTTTTTGTCTTCTCCACAACCACCATTCTATTCCACCTATGGTGCCATATCCATGGCTCACGCTCATGTATTGCGTGATGATTGAAAAAGTTTTGAAAAGGTTAGAGTATGAAACAATTGCTTGGCTTGTCATCGGGGTTGTGCATGATTTAAATACTTTGTGTGGTGAAGATAGAGCATAGCCAGACTATATGATTTTGTATGGATAACTTTCTTTGGCCATGTTATTTTGAGAAGACATAATTGCTTTGTTAGTATGCTTGAAGTATTATTATTTTTATGTCAATATAAACTTTTGTCTTGAATCTTTCGAATCTGAATATTCATATCACAATTAAGAAGATTTGCATTGAAATTATGCCAAGTAGCACTCCGCATCAAAAATTCTCTTTTTATCATTTACCCACTCGAGGACGAGCAGGAATTAAGCTTGGGGATTCCTGATACGTCTCCAACGTATCTATAATTTTTGATTGCTCCATGCTATATTATCTATTCTTTTGGACAATGTTGGGCTTTATTTTCCACTTTTATATTATTTTTGGGACTAACCTATTAACCGGAGGCCCAGCCCAGAATTGCTGTTTTTTTTGCCTATTTCAGTGTTTCGAAAAACAGAATATCAAACGGAGTCCAAACAGAATGAAACCTTCGGGAACGTGGTTTTCTCACCGAACGTGATCTAGTAGACTTGGACCCTATGCCAATGCATCAGAGAGGCGGTTCACGAGGGTGGGGGGCGCCCCACCTAGGGCGCACCCCCTGCCTCGTGGGCCCCTCGGAGCTCCACCGACGTACTCCTTCCTCCTATATATACCTACGTACCCCCAAATGATCAGAACAGGAGCTAAAAACCTAACTCCACCGCCGCAACTTTTTGTATCCACGAGATCCCATCTTGGGGCCTGTTCCGGAGCTCCGCCGGAGAGGGCTGTCATCACGGAGGGCTTCTACATCATCATAGCCCCTCCGATGAAGTGTGAGTAGTTTACCTCAGACCTTCGGGTCCATAGTTAGTAGCTAGATGGCTTCTTCTCTCTTTTTTGGATCTCAATACAAATTTCTTGCCTCTCTTGTGGAGATCTATTCGATGTAATCTTCTTTTTGTGGTATGTTTGTTGAGACCGATGAATTGTGGGTCTATGATCAAGTCTATCTATGAATAATATTTGAATCTTCTATGAATTTTGTTATGTATGATTGGTTATCTTTGCAAGTCTCTTCGAATTATCCGTTTGGTTTGGCCAACTAAATTGGTAGTTCTTGCCATGGGAGAAGTGCTTAGCTTTGGGTTCGATCTTGCGGTGTCCTTTCCCAGTGACAGAAGGGGAAGCAAGGCACGTATTGTATCGTTGCCGTCGAGGATACAAGATGGGGTTTATTTCATATTGCATGAATTTATCTCTCTACATCATGTCATCTTGCTTAAGGCATTACTCTGTTTTTAACTTAATACTCTAGATGCATGCTGGATAGCGGTCGATGAGTGGAGTAATAGTAGTAGATGCAGAATCATTTCGGTCTACTTGTCACGGACGTGATGCCTATATACATGATCATGCCTAGATATTCTCATAACTATGCTCAATTCTGTCAATTGCTCAACAGTAATTTGTTCACCCACCATAGAATACTTATGCTCTTGAGAGAATCCACTAGTGAAACCTATGGCCCCCGGGTCTATTCTCATCATATCAATCTCCATCACTTTAATCTTGTTTTGCTTTTTTACTTTGCCTTTACTTTTTACTTTGCATCTTTATACCAAAAATACCAAAAATATTATATCTATCAAATCTCACTCTCGTAAGTGACCGTGAAGGGATTGACAACCCCTAATCGCGTTGGTTGCGAGTAGCTATCGTTTTGTGCATGTATGAGGGACTTGAGCGTGGCTCCTACTAGATTGATACCTTGGTTCTCAAAAACTGAGGGAAATACTTACGCTACTCTGCTGCATCATCCCTTCCTCTTTGGGGAACACCAGCGCAAGCTCAAGAGGTAGCAATACACCAAGCAAAGACGAGGACGAGCCTCACAAGGAAAGCACTGGGGAACAGAAGAAATTCCCACCAGAAGTCAAAACAGTAAACGTGTTACACGTGATGAAGGGGAGAAACAAAGCGTCACTCCTAGGGACACATGCCCAGGGCCTATCACCGCGGAGTTCTGCCACTAGTCGTCCAAACCGATCACCTTTGACCATTGGGATTACTCGGCAAGTATCCGGCATGCAGGATGGGCTGCCTTGGTGTTAGACCCGATAATTGACGGATACCACTTCACACGAGTCCTGATGGACGGCGACAGCAGTTTAAGCCTGATATATCAGGACACAGTCTGCAAAATGGGGATAGACCCAACAAATATCAGCCATAGCAATACTACCTTTAAAGGAGTAACGCCAGGCCCAGAAGCCCATTGTACGGGCTCCTTGCTACTAGAGGTTATATTCGGCTTTCCCGATAACTTCTGCAGCGAAAAGTTAACCTTCCACATCACTCTGTTGCAAAGTGGCTATCAAGCACTACTCGGACATGAAGCTTTCGCTCGCTTTCACGTAATACTTCATTACGCTTCTCTCATGCTTAAGATGCCCGGTCCATGTGGTATCATCACAGTAAATGGAAATATTGAGCGCTCCTTGCGCGCAGAAGACCATGCGGCTACCTTGACAGCCGCACACTAGACGGCCTCACCAACTAGAGCATCTGACAGGTCGTTAAGACCACGGACACGGTTAGATGAGTCCGGTGTAGCCATATATAATTGATACAGGTTCGATGGCTATACCCCTACAACAATACAAGGGGCTCAACATGTGTGAACAAGTGACAATTAGGCTCAACTTTACTCATCTGGAACTATACATGGTTTATTTAGTATAACCTACCTTTTGCACGACAACTTTTCAACTAAGTTCCTCTCTTTCTCAGATGACCATCGTGCTACACCCGTCCAGGATACGGCACAACGGAGACACAGGCGCAGACGTGCAGCAGGGACCCATTCCAAGGATTCTTTTTAGATTAAGACCCTGCGTAAACCTTTTTTACTATCTCTTGTTGATACACATCCCCTGGATTTCTCAGTACAACTGAGAAGGATGCTGACATATTGGCAGGTGGCCACATCAGAATATTGCACGTACCTGGACACCAGGGGCTCATTACAAAGGGCACTGTTTAGCCCGGTTTACATCATAAAGACCGAATACCTTAGGGAGTGTTCGGCGTCGCGAGTTTGGCCTTATATGCATCAGCTCCGAATCATGTCTTTGGTCAAATGTTGGGTTTGCCCGGCTCCTGTGTTTTGCTGCCTTACGTTCCGCTCTATCGGCTAGGGCGGCACCAGGAGAACTACTGCGATTGTGCCCTGGTTCATCCGGATGAGCACCTCAGTAGAGAAGGCTGAAAACTGACTGTCATGATATAGCGTGAGACTGGTCAACCACTCGATGACCTAGCGGAATCTTCGGGTTTCTCCGCTTTAACAAAGGGCCGTTGAAAGTGCAATCATGCCCTTATATTATGTTTTGATGTTAATGGCAATCTACATGTAGGGGACTAACAATGGTTGTCAAGTGAATCTCAGGTGTTGGTCCCCGGTTCGTCAAATTGTGTGTGGATCAAGAGCATACGAAGTGGGTTCTGTCAAGGACGAAGTGTTAAAATGATGCTACATTTTGTTTCCTTGAGTATAGGATCCCGCACTATTAAGAGGGGATCGATTGGGTTCGTAACAGACTTGCTCGAGTCAAAAAAATACTCCTTTCCATAGTTCTTTTTCCCCTCTTTACTTCTAATCTTTCTGTCTCTGGGAGTGCCGGATGTCCGGGCCTCGTGCCGGATGTCCGGGCTGCTCCCTGGATATCCGGGCATCTCGCCGGATATCCAACCCTAGCCATTCCAAAATGCACATTTGTGCAGTGTTGCTGTGGGATGTCTGGCCCTCTACGCCGGATGTCCAGGCTCCCGGTGCTCGCCGGATGCCCGGGCTCCTTGCCGGCTATCTGGGCATAGGTGTCCAGAGGACGTTTTTATGCTGGGCTGCACGCCGGATGTCCGGCCACCTGCCGGATGTTCGGTCCTTCCTGTTATGCCGGATGTCCGGGCTTGACCCCCGGATGTCCGACCCCTCTGTTTGCTGCTCTGTTTTCTGCCTTGCTCTTTAAGTGGCTTGCCTGGCCGGATGTCCGGCCCCTAGCCCGGATGTCCAGCCTGCCCATTCACTTGCACTACAATGACCATATTTGAGCTCACACTATATATAGCCCTTCTCCCCCATGGGAGAGGGTTGACCATTCACTCTTGAAAAACCCTAGAACACATCTCACTCTATCTCTTACACCTCCACACCAAATCTTAGATCCCCAAGGGATTTCAGAGCATTCGAGAGAAGTTGTCCAATCAAGTGATAGATCCACTCCTCCATCTTTGCACCAAAGGAATTTGTGATTTGAGCAAGTCTTGAGCTTTTCCCCATCGATCTTTTTACTCTTGTAGGTTGGAGACTCCTAGGCGGTAGGAGTCTTTCGGAGAGGAATCGAGCTTTGTGATTACCCCCGAAAAGTTTGTGAGGGTTTGGAGACCACCCCAAGGTCTACCACTAGTGGTTGAGAAATGCCTTCGTGGTGTTGTCTCAAAGGGAGAATAGGGTGAGCCTTCGTGGCGTTGGTGTGCCTTCGTGGTAACATCCACCTCTCTAACGGTGACATAGCTTCCCTCCAAGGAAGTGAACATTGGCATACATCCTCATCTCACGGAGTTGCGGTAACCCTAACCCTAACTCTCTACTTGTGGTTACTTGTCTCGTAGCACTTACTTCATCACTTTGTATTTGCCTAGTTACTACTTGTGTTACCTGCTTAGTACTTAGTACTTCACTTGCAATTGTTAGGCTCACTTTCACATTCCGCATTATTGCCTAAAAATTGTTAAGTAACAATTAAAATTTGTAGTTGTACCTATTGACCCCCCTCTAGGTCCATCTCGATCCTTTCAATTGGTATTAGAGCCTCGTGCTCTATTCTTGTGGCTTAACCGCCCTAGAGCGAGATGAACCCCGATGGGACTCCCCTTGTTGTAGACCCGAAGGATAAAGGCGAGGCTTCTTCTGAAGTCAAGACCTTTACTTCTGAGGATCTAGAACGGGCCCTTGCTAAGCAAAAGGAGGAGCATGATGCTTCTGTCGAGGCCTTGGTCCAAATGAGGATAGCCACATTGTCCATGGTGCTTGCACCACTTTCGGGTGGTGCGGCTTCGAGGCCAACTGTGCCTACTCCGTCACTTGGTCAACAACCTCCTAGCAATGAACACTCTAGTGTTCCTTGGCTTTATGCAAGACCCCAAGTTGAGAAACCAAAATATAACTCTCAAGGCAAACCTCCTTTACTTGATGCCACTTCTGATTTTGCTTTGTGGAGAGTTGCTATGCAGGATCATCTTCGATATGGAAACGATGAGATGCTAGAGATCTTGGAGTATGGTTACCATGTGGTTGATCCAAAGAATCCTACACCAAGAGAAATTTATGACAAGAATCTCAATGACACTGCAATCATGTGTATAAGGAGAGGTATGGTTGAAAAGCAAAGGAGACCTTTCATACACATCACAAGTGCCAAGGAATTATGGGAAAGTATTATAAGATCCAAGACCGGTACCTCCACCCTCCGGAGTGCTCAATATGAAATTGCCAAGGGATAATTGCAAAACTTTTGTATGGAGAAAGGTGAAACTCCAAATCAACTCCTTGAGCGTCTCATGACTCTCACTGCTGATATTGTGTCGTGTGAGTGTGACAAGACACAAGATGGATTTAACATGACTAAGCGATTCCTTGTGGACAAGTTGCTCCATGCTGTTGCTCCATATCACCATCAGATGGTATGGGACATAAGACAACACCATGCCTTCAAGGAAATGACTACAGATGACATCATATCCACTTTCCAACTATTTGAAGAGTCAAAGGCAAATGCTACAAAACATCTTGTCATGCATGGTACTCCATCGTCGAAGATCAATCTTGCATTGATGGCCAAGCATGTATGGGAAGATGAGCAAAGTGAAGAAGAAGATGATGATGATGAAGAAGATGGTGATGCGGTTGAATCCGATGAGGGCCGTTCATATGAAGACATGGCTCTCTTTGTCAAGAAGTTTAGCACGGGAAAATTCAAGGGTAGGTTTCAAAAGAAGAAAGTAAGAAAATGCTACAACTATGAAGAAACCAACCACTTATCCAATGAGTGTCCTTATGAGAGGAGAGAAGATAAACCAAGGTTTCCCAGGACCTTTCCCAAGAAGAAGCTGCCAAATCCTTTGAACTCCAAGCTCAAGAAGAGAGATGGGAAAGCAATGGTTGCTCAAGAAGAATCCGATCCAGATGATGTTAGTGGTGTTGCCGGAGTTGCTCAAGATTCTCAAAACACAATGAGGTGTTTGCCAAAGAGGGACTCGGGTTTGACCCAAGCATAAGCAAGAAGAAGATGTCCTCTCAAAAGTGCACCACTCTGTTAAAAGAAACTTTTGTACGAGAAGGGCACAAGGAGAAAGGTAAGGTTGTTAGTGGGAAGGCCACAAGGGGCATGCCTACTCTCAACAAGCCAAAAGTGTTTATGCCTCCATCCTATGTACTTCGTAAGACTAAGGATGGAAAAGTTTTTGCTAAATTTGTTGGTCCTCAAAATGCATTTCGGTTTTATGCTATTTGGGTCCCTAAGACCCTTGTGACTAACCTGAGAGGTCCCATTGCAAAATGGGTGCCTCTAACCAAGCCATAATTGTGTGTAGGTTGCTTTCTCCGGTGGAGTAAAATGGGTGATTGACAGTGCATGTACCAATCATATGACCGGAGATAGCAAGTTGCTCTATGATTTCATGGAAGCTATTCAACCATTTATGAGCATTATGTTTGGTGGAGGTTCAAAAGGACAGGTACTCGGATTGGGCAAAGTGGCCATCACAAATGACATGTCTCTTGCAAATGTGATGCTTGTCCAATCCCTCAAATACCATTTGCTTTCTGTTCGCCAATTGGCTTCTGTTGGTTATGATACACTCTTTGGACTAAAGGATGTGAAAGTCTTTAAGAGAGATATTCTTGAAGTGGCCTTTGTTGGAGAGTTGGATGGCAACCTTTACACGGTTGATTTCTCAAAAGAGAGCACATTCCATGCAACTTGTCTAATGGCCAAGGCCGACAAGGGGTGGCTATGGCATCGCCGGCTAGCCCATGTCGGCATGAGAAATCTTCAAGATCTCTTAAATGGTAATCACATCCTTGGACTAACAAATTTCTCTTTTGAGAAAGATCATGTGTGTAGTGCATGCATAGCCGGGAAGCAACATCAATCAAAGCACCCACCCAAGAATATTGTATCTACTTCAAGGCCTTTGGAGCTCCTTCATGTGGATCTCTTCGGGCCTCCTTCGTGGATAGTCTTGGTGGAAAAAAATATGGACTTGTCATTGTGAATGATTACTCAAGGTATACATGGGTCTTCTTCCTCAAATCCAAGGACGAGATGAAGATCACCTTCATTGACTTTGCAAAGCAAGCACAACACAAGTTTGACAAAGAAATTCTGGCAATAAGAAGTGATAATGGATCCGAGTTCAAGAACTACACCTTGGAAGAGTTCCTTAGTGATGAAGGGATTGAACATCAATATTCAGCTCCATACACTCCCCAACAAAATGGTGTTGCAGAAAGGAAGAATCGCACTCTTGTGGAGATGGCAAGGTCCATGTTGGATGAATACAAGTCGCCACATAGTTTTTGGGCCAAGGCTGTCAACACTGCATGTCATGCATCAAACTGGCTCTTCCTCGACACGATGTTGGAAAAGACTCCATATGAGCTCCTAACCAGGAACAAGCCTAACGTCAAGTACTTTCGTGTATTTGGGTGTAAATGCTTCATCATCAACAAAAGAGAGCGGTTAGGAAAATTTCAGTCTAAAACCATTGAGGGCATATTTCTTGGCTATGGATCAAACTCTGACGCCTATAGAGTCTACAACAAATCCAGTGGATGTGTTGTAGAAACTTGTGACGTGGTGTTTGATGAATTTAATGGCTCCCATGGGGAGCAAGTTGATCTAAATGATGTAGGTGAAGAAGATTCTTCTCAAGATATCTTGACGATGGGTGTTGGTGCACTTCTTTCAATGGAACAAGAACCTCATGATGATGAAGAAGAAGATGAAGGCCTCACACACCATCAAACTACTTCAACACCCATACCACCACAAGCCCCTATTACTCAATCAATGCCCATAGTCCAAGTACAAGATGATGATCAATCTCCTCTTCATGATAATCATCAAGAACAAGATATTCCTCAAGGGCAAGAACAAAAAAGTGCAATCATTGACAATGAACCTCAACAAATGCAAGAAGAAGAAGAAGATTTTCCACCACACATTAATGATCCATATGTAAAGGACGTGGATGATGGACATGAAGTTGAACCTCGCGAAACCTTAACCTCCATCATGCCTCGAGTGGCCGGTCGTGTTGATGTTGATAAGATCCTCACCGGCATATCGGAAGGTAGAGTCACTCGTAAACAATTGAAAAACTTTTGTGCTCACTTCTCTTTTTGTGTCTAGTGTTGAGCCTCTCAAGGTACAAGATGCGTTGATAGACAACGATTGGCTCATTGCTATGCAAGAAGAGTTGAATAGTTTTGAGCGCAATTAAGTGTGGTCATTAGTCAAGAGGCCAACTACGGAACACAACGTCATTGGTACAAAGTGGGTTTTAAAGAACAAGCAAGATGAGAATGGTATAATCATCCACAACAAGGCAAGGTTAGTGGAACAAGGGTACTCACAAGTTGAAGGTTTGGACTTTGGTGAGACCTTTGCCCCCGTTGCCCGTCTTGAATCCATTCGCATCTTACTTGCTTATGCTGCTTTCAATGGCTTTACATTACATCAAATGGATGTGAAGAGTGCTTTTCTTAACGGCCCTCTACAAGAAGAAGTATATGTATCACAACCACCTGGGTTTGTTGACCCCGATCACAAAGACTATGTGTATAAACTTCATAAGGCGTTGTATGGCCTCAAACAAGCACATCATGCTTGGTATGATCATCTTAAGAAGATTTTACTCGATGATGGCTTTGTGAGAGGAGTGATCGATCCCACTCTTTTTACTAAGAGGGACAAAGGTGATTTGATCCTATGCCAAATCTATGTAGATGATATCATTTTTGGTTCTCCTAACATTCATTTATGCAAGAAGTTTGCGGCATCTATGACCAAGAATTTTGAAATGTCACTCAATGCGGATTTGGAGTTCTTCCTCGGATTTCAAATTCAACAATTTCAAGAAGCAATTTTCTTGTCTCAAGCAAAATACCTCAAGGATATCCTAGCAAAATTTGGCATGACTGATGCCAGCCCATGTAAGACACCCATGCCAACCAAAATTGTACTTACTGGAGACTCAAACGGTATCCCTTTTGACCAATCTAAATACCGCTCTATGATTGGTTCATTGCTTTATCTTTGTGCATCTAGACCAGACATCATGTTTAGTGTATGCATGTGTGCTAGATTTCAAGCTTCCCCTAGGGAAAGCCATCATAAGGCGGTTAAGCATATTCTTAGATACCTTGTTCACACCCCAAAGTTGGGTCTATGGTACCCCAAGGATGCTAAGTTTGATCTCATTGGGTGCACAGATGCGGATTGGGCTGGAGACAAAGTGGATCGTAAGTCCACCTCCGGTGCATGTCAATTTCTTGGACGCTCCTTGGTAAGTTGGTCCTCGAAGAAGCAAAATTGTGTTGCCCTCTCCACAGCGGAAGCTGAATATATTGCAACCGCCAGTTGTGCAACTCAGTTATTATGGATGAGGCAAACTTTGAAGGATTACAGTATCACCTATACACATGTGCCTCTTCTATGTGATAATGAAAGTGCCATTAATATTGCTAAGATGTCCGGGCCTTGTGCCGGATGTCCGGGCTGCTCCCTGGATATCCGGGCCTCTCGCTGGATATCCGGGCCTAGCCATTCCAGAATGCACTTTTGTGCAGTGTTGCTGTCAGATGTCCGGCCCTCTACGCCGGATGTCTGGGCTCCCAGTGCTCGCCGGATGTCCGGGCTCCTTGCCGGATATCCGGGCATAGGTGTCCAGAGGACGTTTTTATGCTAGGCTGCGCGCCGGATGTCCGGCCACCTGCCGGATGTCCGGGCCTTCCTGTTATGCCGGATGTCCGGGCTTGACCCCCAGATGTCCGGCCCCTCTGTTTCCTGCTCTGTTTTCTACCTTGCACTTTAAGTGGCTTGCCTGGCCGGATGTCCGGCCCCTAGCCCGGATGTCCGGCCTGCCCGTTCACTTGCACTACAACGGCCATATTCGAGCTCACACTATATATAGCCCTTCTCCCCCATGGGAGAGGGTTGACCATTCACTCTTGAAAAACCCTAGAACACATCTCACTCTCTCTCTTACACCTCCACACCAAATCTTAGATCCCCATGGGATTTGAGAGCATTCGAGAGAAGTTGTCCAATCAAGTGATAGAACCATTCCTTCTCCATCTTTGCACCAAAGGAATTTGTGATTTGAGCAAGTCTTGAGCTTTTCCCCATCGATCTTGTTACTCTTGGAGGTTGGAGACTCCTAGGCGGTAGGAGTCTTTCGGAGAGGATTCGAGCTTTGTGATTAACCCCGAAAAGTTTGTGAGGGTTTGGAGACCACCCCAAGGTCTACCACTAGTGGTTGAGAAACGCCTTCATGGTGTTGTCTCAAAGGGAGAATAGGGTGAGCCTTCGTGGTGTTGGTGTGCCTTCATGGTAACATCCACCTCTCTAACAGTGACGTAGCTTCCCTCCAAGGAAGTGAACATCGGCATACATCCTCGTCTCCCGGAGTTGCGGTTATCCCTAACCCTAACTCTCTACTTGTGGTTACTTGTCTCTTAGCACTTACTTCATCACTTTGTATTTGCGTAGTTACTACTTGTGTTACCTGCTTAGTACTTAGTACTTCACTTGCAATTGTTAGGCTCACTTTCACATTCCACATTATTGCCTAAAAATTGTTAAGTAACAATTAAAATTTGTAGTTGTACCTATTCACCCCCCTCTAGATCCATCTCGATCCTTTCAGCCGTTTCCCGGCCAGGCATGTACGTGCCCCGAATTCGGATGAGCACGGAGCCACCAGGGGCTATATAGTAGCCCCATTGTCAAACTCCTCTGGTTAAGTGAAAGTGTTAAAGCATTATAGTCCGATTGCCTAGTTCGCTGTGCTATCACCTCCTTCATGGACCAAGACGTTGGATCAAGTGTGAACATGCGTCTTCTGCGAGCACCCCCGCATTATATGCACGGGGGATGAAGCCGACGAATGCCATATTTCTGGTTATATACATAAATACATAAACATTCGCACAAGAGGCATCATAGTACTTTCAGGCAAGAGTATAAAAACAGCCTTGATAAACTCAATGAAACATTGTTTTTCAATGGGAATACATGTCATTAGAACATAATATTCTTCGAGCACTGCGCTTCTATCGAACGACCGCCCTCAAGAACTTCTCAAAAGTAGTGCTCGGCAGGTACTCGGCTCTCGTCCGAATCTTGGGCTGCAATGGCGGTGGCCTCCATCTCCGCCCAGGATGTCTTCACACGGGCAAGGGCCATCCGTGCACCCTCTACGCACGCCGACCTCTTCATCGCGTTGATGTGCAGCACCGCACCAAGGAACTGCTGCACCAAACTAAAATAACAGTTCGACTTTGGCCTTTCCAGCCATAGATGATCCACAACAGACCTCATGGTGAGTCCGGACAATCTATTCAGCTCGGACCATTCGGCCAACCGACCAGTCAATGGAAGCGGACACTCTGGAACGTTAAATTGTGACCAGAATAGCTTTTCCACTTCGCGATCTTTTTGATATCGGAAGTATTCGGCCGCATCGGCAGCACTCGCCTCTAAGTCCAGATATGCGTCCGCAGAACTCCACAGCCGGTCCAAAGGGGCGTACCGAGGATCTCCAAACTTTATCCGCAGCATAAAGGGCTTCCCAGCCGCGATATCCCCGGCTTGACGCAGCTCCTCCTTCATCGCTCTCATTGCAGAGCGGGTGTCTTTGGTCGCCATCGTGGCCTTCTCCAGGTCTGTCCTCTTCGCTCGATCTTCCTTTTCAAGAAGCTCGTAACGGTTAGCGACGTTCTTCAATTCCACAGCCATCCTGGCTATTTCCTCCTTGCTTTGGCAGTGAGCAGCCTATTCGGCTTTCAACTCCTCGATTGCCTTTAGGGCAGCCGCATCGCTTTTCCTGGATTGTTCTTTGGCTCGGGCAAGTTCCGCCCGAAGGTTCTCCACGGCCGCATCTTCATCTGCATTCACACACATATTATAGATGTCGGCATCATGCTCCTCTTCCCATGTGTCACTGGAGGAATCACATACCATGTGCCTCGTCAAGCCACTTGTTGACAAGTACGATGTCGGCGTCTGCCACGTCAAGCTGCCGCTTTAGCTCGGCAAACTCATCACTCCGGCTAGCCACCGGACCCTCCGCCACCTACATACTAAGGCGGCACGATTATTCCTGGGACTATGATCCTCTGTGCGCTGTCGTCTTCGACAGCACCCAGAGTCTCAGGGGCTACTACCTACACAGGGCACATCTAAAAATGTGCGGTACTGTCAAAAATGTACATCATTTCGCATACCTCAAAACCCGTCAGTAGACTCATAAAGGCTTCATGCAACCTGCTTTCAGCAGACGAAATCCTTTCAATCACCATACCCATCAACGTGCGGTGCTCTTCTAAGATAGCCGCTTGCTCTAGCAGATCCCTCAGTACGTCCGACCGTACACCAGACGGTGCCGGACTCTTTCGATTTCCCTCTTCAAGAGCCGGACACTGAGGACTTCGGGTGGCCATAGGATTACCTTCTGGCCTTGCCGGACCAGGAGACCAGGAGAAACCCTCCGCGACGACACCTCGGGGTCGCCCACCTCATGAGGCGGTATGGCAGGGGGAGGCATTTCGCTCTCCATCATCTCTGGAAGAAGATCCCCTGAAGACGAGCTCTACTGAGAAGGGCTAAGATCCAACTGCAAGATAAATGCTTCGGTTATTTTCCTCAGAAGTAAGGCGAGATATTTTTATTATTAAGTACCCTTTTACTTACAGCTCGATGGAGGGCTGATCCCCTTGAGGGCATAGTGCGGCCGGAGTATCCCCCAGGGCAGGACCCTCCGGCGAAGATTTCATCCCCCGTTTCTAGATCGTGGTCTCCGGGTCCTCAGAGGCGTTCCTCTTCCTTCCCTGGGGAGAGGAAGTTTCAGTTCCTCCTCCCCGGTTAACCTCCTTCGCGGAGGCGCTAGCCTCCTTGTCCCCCCATTTTATCTTCTCCTGAGGGCGCTTGATAAGGCGCGATCTCCAGCATCCTGGTTAGCACGGGATTTGGTGATGTCTCAGGGAGGGGGGCCAGACACCTGATCAACTTTTCCTTCGCTATCCAATCCTGGTCAAAGAGCGGCTTTTTAGGGCGACGTTGCGATAAACAAACGAACAGTGTGTTCGGATGCGGGGCTACTTACTTGGGTATCCGGGCGATTGCAACTCGGAACTGCATCCTCAGTGATGTTCGGACACATTATTTGTGGTCCGAAGAACAATTTGTACATCTCCTCGGGCGTCATGCCAAGGAAGTGTTGAATAGCTCGCGGTCCTTCTAGGTTGAATTCCCACATGCGAAGGGGCCGACGTTTGCAAGGTTGGACTCGACGAACTAGCATAACTTGCACTACCATAACCAGACTGAAATCTCTCTCAAAGAGATCTCGGATACGGCTTTGTAGTATTGGCACGTCCTTGGCTGGACCCCAACTCAGCCCCCTGCTGATCCATGACGTCGGTTGTGGTGGGGGGCCTGAGCGAAAGGTGGGGGCAGCTACCCACTTGGCACTTCGGGGAGCTGTGATGTAGAACCACTCCCGCTGCCACAATCCGGACACCTTTGGGAAGCTACCCTCAGGCCATGGAGCGTCAGCAATTTTGCTTATTAAAGAGCCTCCGCACGCTGTGTGCTGCCCCTCGATCATCTTCGGCTTCACATCGAAGGTCTTGAGCCACTGGCCGAAGTGATGGGTAATACGGAGGAAGGCCTCACATACAACAATAAATGACGAAATGTGAAGAAGGGAATCCGGGGCCAGATCGTGAAAATCTAGCCCATAATAGAACATAAGACCCCTAACAAAGGGATCCAGAGCGAGGCCTAGTCCTTGGAGGAAGTGGGAGGCGAACACGACACTCTCGTTCGGTTCGGGAGTAGGGACGACCTGTCCTCGGGTGGGCAGCCGATGCGAAATTTCGGCGGTCAGATATCTGGCCTCTCTCAACCTCTTGATGTCCTCCTCCGTGACGGAGGAAGGCATCCACCGACCTTGAAGGTTGGATCCGGACATAGTTGAAGGTCCGAAGCACCTGACCTGAGTCTTGGGTGTTAGAACTCGAGGCGAGGGAAGGATTTGATTGAGCACGAGAGGGAAAAAAAGAAAAAGCCTTGTCCCCTTTATAAAGAGGGTGAATATCAAGCGTCCTCCTCGTGGTCGTTTGGGACTTGCCTAAGATCTAGGAGTCCTACCAATAGGCACGGTTGGGTTACCCACGTCCGTATTGATGAGAATCCCGTAATAAAGGGGACACGATCTCTGCTTCGACAAGACGTGCCAAGGAAACCGCCTCGCGAAACACGCTGAGATTGGTTATGAAAAACGATTCGAATAAAGACCTGGCTGTGGTGTGATGTCACACTACGGGGTACGTCAGCAGATTAGATTTATGGAAATATTATTCTCTCTACGGTGGTATGTGGAACTTGTTTTGCAGAGCCAGACACGATCCTCGTGTTCAAAATCTTCTATGAAGTATTCGGAGGAGGAACCCGCCTTGCAATGCCGAAGACAATCTACGCGCCGGACTCATCGTCATTGAAGCCTGGTTCAGGGGCTACTGAGGGAGTCCTGGATTAGGGGGTATCCGGACAGCCGGACTATATCCTTTGGCCGGACTGTTGGACTATGAAGATACAAGATTGAAGACTTCGTCCCGTGTCCGGATGGGACTCTCCTTGGCGTGGAAGGCAAGCTTGGCAGTACGGATATGTAGATCTCCTTCCTTGTAACCGACTATGTGTAACCCTAGCCCCCTCCAGTGTCTATATAAACCGGAGGGTTTAGTTTGTAGGACCAACAACACACAATCATACCATAGGCTAGCTTCTAGGGTTTAGCCTCTTCGATCTCGTGGTAGATCAACTCTTGTACTACTCATATTATCAAGAACAATCAAGCAGGACGTAGGGTATTACCTCCAACAAGAGGGCCCGAACCTGGGTAAACATCGTGTCCCCCGCCTCCTATAACCATCCGCCTAGACGGACAGTTCGGGACCCCCTACCCGAGATCCGCCGGTTTTGACACCGATAGTGATGTCAACAATAATAACTCATGCTACCCATATTCAACTGGACATATCTGCCTACATCTTTCCTCACCACATGATGCTTGCCAAAAGAGAAAAATAAAAAGGAATAGAGAGAAGAACTTTGACTCTTTGCATAAAAGTAAATACATAAAACTAAAATATAGGCCCTTCATAGAGGGAAGCAGAGGTTGCCATGCGCTTATTTGTTTGTATGGTCAATCCCTTAGTGCAACAGAACGTCACATTATATTGCCCCTTATGATAGCAACCTTTATTATGCAGTCCGTCACTTTTATTACTTTGCCATCACAAGTTCGTAGAACACTCAATTTTCTCTTACACTAAATGATATCACACTTTTAGAAGCAATTTTTATTGCCTTATTGCACCGATGACAACTTACTTGATGGATCTTGCTCAATCCTTAGGTAGGTATGGTGGAATCTTGAAAATAAGATTTGGGTTTAAGGGTTTTTGGATGCACAAGTAGTATCTCTACTTGGTGCGGAATTTTTGGCTAGCAAAGATGGGGGGGGGGCAATCACCACATGTTGAAGGATCTATGACAATATAACTTCTACGTGAATATGAATAAACATAAACCATTACGTTGTCTTCCTTGTCCAACATCAGCAATTTTGGTATATAATATTTTGATGCGGCCTCACAATCATAAAAGATTTCCATGATAGTGTATTTATATGTGAAAGTTCTCTTCCTTATACTAATTATTTGGGCATTGCTTGTATGACCAATATTGTGATTGTCAAGCCTCAAAGGATTTCACTTTCTAAACCCAATGTGAAGCTACCACTAGGCATGATATGACTTCAGCTTCATGATATTCAATTTATTCCACAATTTACTCATAGGATATAAGTGAAGCACAAGAGTAAATGACATAGGAAAGAGCATCGTTGACGGGATGTGAATGCCACTTACTTAGCCTCCTTGGCAACTATTTGAGGACTCTATTTTATCTCAAACTTTCTGATCTAAGTATTTTATTAAATAGCAATCAAAACAAAATAAAATGACATTCCAAGAATATCACACATCATGTGAAGAAGCAAAAACTTAGGCTCAACCGATACTAACTGATAATTGTTGAAGAGGAAAGCTGGGATGCCTATCGGGGCATCCTCAAGCTTAGATGCTTGAGACTTCTTGAAATATTATATTGGGGTGCCTTGGGCATCCCCAAGCTTGATCTTTCGTGTCTTCTTAATTCTTCTCATATCACGGTTTTCCTAAATTTTAAAAGCTTCATCCACACAAAACTCAACAAGAACTCGTGAGATAAGATAGTATAAACCAATGCAAAAACCTTATCATTCTCTACTATAGCAAATCACTAAAATTATTATTCAACATAGCACACTAAATGTATCTACATATTTAGTACTCCTATCCTCAAATAGAATCATTAAACAAGCAAACATATGCAAACATAACAGCAATCTGCCAAAACAGTACAGTCTATAAAGAATGCAAGAGTACCAATACTTCCCTAAATACAAAGGTTATGAAAATTTACCACACTGTAGAAAATTTATCAGAGCTAATTTTGCAAAAAAATTCAACATTTTATCACATTCAGACATTTCTAGGGAATTTTGGCAACAGCAGTAAAATTTCTGTTTTCAAACAGCAACATGTATACTTACAAAATAAGCATGGCAACTATCATTGCCACTTTTATTGAAATAACGGATGCAAATAATTATTCTAAATAACATCAAACAAATCCTGACAAAATAAAATGACGCTCCAAGCAAGACACATATCATGTGACGAATGAAAACATAGCTCCAAGTGAGATTACCGATAATATTGGAGACGAAAGAGGGGATGCCTTCCGGGGCATCCCCAAGCTTATTTGCTTGGATATTCGTTGAATCTTATCTTGGGGTGCCTTGGTCATCCCCAAGCTTAGGGTCTTGTCACTCCTTATTCTCCTTATATCGACATCTCACCCAAAATTTGAAAACTTCAATCACCCAAAACTTAACGGAACTTTGTGAGATAGGTTAGTATGATAAAGAGCAAGCCATTCCACCTTTGGTACTGCCAAAGACAAGATTCATAATTGTTCTCACACAATTCCTACTGTAGCATATCATTTACACAATTTATATTGAACAATATAATCCATGGAAACTAGAAAACAAGCAAACTATGCATTGAAAACAGAATCTGTCAAAAACAGAACAGTCTGTAGTTATCTATACTCCAACCATACTTATGCTACTCCAAAAATTCTTAAAACTTAGGACAACCTGGATAATTTGTCAATTAATCTTCTGCAAAAAGAATCAGAATTTTATTGCGCTTCTGTTAAAAATTAGAATTGTTTTCCTGAGTGCAAAAGTTTCTGTTTTTCAGCAAGATCAAAGCAACTACCACCTAACAAGGTCCTAAAGGCTTTACTTGGCACTTTATTGAAACAAAAAGAATAAAACATGATTACTACAGTAGCATAATCATGTGAACACACAAAAACAATAGGTAAAAGTGATGGGTTGTCTCCCAACAAGCCCTTTTCTTTAATGCCTTTTAGCTAGGCATGATGATTTCAATGATGCTTGCATAAAAGATAAGAATTGAAACATAAAGAGAGCATCATGAAGCATATGAATAGAACATTTAAGTCTAATGCACTTCCTATGCATAGGTATTTTGTGAGCAAACAACTTTTGGGAACAAGAATCAACTAGCACAGGAAGGCAAAAAAAGTGCAACTTCAAAACTTTCAACATAAAGAGTGGAAACTTGATATTAGTGAGAAGCTTACAAGGATATGTTCCTCTCTCATAATAATTTTCAGTAGCATCATGAATGAATTCAACAATATAAATATCACATAAAGCATTCTTTTCATGATACATAAGCATAGAAAATTTATTTCTCTCCACACAAGAAAATTTATTCTCATCAATAACTGTGGGAGCAAACTCAACAAAATAACTCTCATGTGATTGGAAATTAAAATCATGATGACGGGTTTCATGTTTATCATTATTCAATATAGCATACATGTCATCACCATAATCATCATATATAGGAACTTTGTTGTCACAATCTATTGCAACCTTCTCCAAAATAGTGGATTCATCATTAAATAAAGTCATGACCTCTCCAAATCCACTTTCATCAATATAATCATTTAATCATCATAAATGGGAGGCATGCAATCATCATAATAAAATTTATCATCAAAACTTGGGGGACTAAAAATATCATATTCATCAAGTATAGCATCCCCAAGCTTCTGGCTTGGCATATCATAAGCATAATCACTCTCACCATTAATAATATGAATAGCACCAAAGGTATAACAATTGCTATCATCATAATTTCCCAAGTTGGTACCAAAAATATTTCCAAGATTATAAGAAGTATCATTACCTTCCCAATCATAATCATCACAACAAGCAATAGGCATAACAAAATCATCATCAATATCATCATCCTCTATCAACATATTTGATTCACTTTCACGAGGCACGATGATGTAGGGTAGAACCCTAGTGGCCCGATCTTTCACGAAAGGAGCGTATCTCGCGAAGAACACGAAGAACACGAGGGGAATCACGAGGAGAAACACGAGAGAATCACTCAAACCAACAAGAACAATCACACATGTGCTAGATCCTCGAAACACAAGGAGATACACGATCCAAATCCAACAAGGGATGATACAAAGGGTAGCCGTTTATTCTCCGTGAGGAAGTCTTGAATCCACAAGGGGATCTTCCCATAAAGGGGTCTTGAATCCAAGGTGGATCTTCTACGAAGAGGGGCCACGGTCTCTCTCAAGGAGTAGATCCGATATGGATGAGCGAAGCTCTATCTCACAAATGAGATAACACAACGCTAACCCTAAAACGTAGGTGGAGGGGGAGTATATATAGTCTAAGGGGCGATGGGGTACATGGGCCTTGGCCCAGATGCACTGCACGCAGGCAGGGGAGGCCGGACGTCCGGGCGACGGGCCGGATGTCCGGGGCTTCACGGAGAGCCGGATGTCCCGGCTGGCAGGCCGGATGTCTGGGCTAGAGGAGCTAACTTTGTTGCTCTCTGTTTGGAGGGTGCCGGATTTCCGAGGCGAGGCCGGATGTCCGGGACTTGGCGAGGCGCCGGATGTCCGGGGTTGACGTCGGATGTCCGGGGCCTCTAGCACTTGGCGGCTGGGCGGCTATTGCGGTAGTGGTCATCTCCAGCGGCCAGATGTCCGGGTCCTGGAGCTACCTTCTTCTCCTTTCGGCGTTTCTCTTCATCTGTGGACTTGACGGTTTGTCCGACTTCACGTGCATCTTCGGGAGGGTCCTCTTGATACCTAATCATGCATAACATTCCGGACTTAGGTAGTAGCCATGCCTTGAGAGGATCAAATGGGATATCACTAAGGAAAGAAGACACCTTGTTCTCGAGAGCTCTAGCTCTAGCTCGTGTCATGGGGATGATCGTAGGATTCCCCGCATCATCTCCCCTCCCTTGGGAAAGATCCGACCTCGGATCGTGATCCTCATCACCATGGAAACGGTTGTTGTGGACGGACTTGTAGTTGGACGGAGTTGAAGACATTGCGCAATCCAAGTACTCCAAGGTGTCGCCGGAGTGGTATACATGCAAGAAAAGCAAACACAAACGACACTCGAAAATACAATTGTTAGCGCACACAAAGTGTCCATCAAGGAAGTATGAGTCCGTGCGGCAACAATGTTCATGACAAAATACATGAAGCTTAGCAAGATGATATGGAATGAGATGTAAAGCATTCTCGGGAGCAAAAGCATTCATTGTGCACACAAATGTATTGTGAATGTGATCAATGCAACCACGGTGCAAAATGATGTCATAGAGAGACGGTTTATCAATACCATGAATATGTCAATGGATGCTCAAGATGAATAAATTATCATGCAATTGATGGTAGGCAATACGATCATGATGTATGAATATGCCATGTAGGTATATCACAACAAATTTTCTAAGGAAATGCACAAGCTCATATATCATGGATGACATAGAAAGACAAGATGCAACAAGGCACTCATAATATGAGTCAATCCATGCATAAGATGCAAATTTGTCATGTGTATGATATGTCCATCGAGCATGACATGTGTGAGCACAATCAACAAATATGGAGGTGTTGGTGTACCAATGCTCGATGTCGTGGCATGATTGGTGGTTCGAAGGTGCATCCAATAAGTTCGAGCGCTCCTCAATTTGAAGGTCCATAGAGCCAATCTCCCCCGTCGCTCCTCCGTTCGCAAGATGTATCATGTAGACAACAAGAAGGAGACAACAATGAAAGAGTGACCCATGCAATATGCATAGTTGAGGATGGCTCAAAGGGAAGGAGTTCACCTTTAGGAGATTCTCGCAAATGTTGGTGTTGCACATCGTGTATGCCTTCACATGACCAAATTGTCTCATGACGGCACCGCCCTGTGAATCTTCCAAAATGAAAGAACATGACAAACACTTGGAAAAACAAATGAGGTTAGCGGAAGTGCAAAACCTATCATTCATGTGGTAAGATACTCAACAAGTGTATGCATCATGCTCATCAAAAGAAAGGACAAGGGAGCATTTCATAGTATGGAGGCATATGATGCGAGAACAACCAAATACAATAGGCTCAATTGAACAAGCATGCATCACAAGTAATATGTCCAAGTCTCCATGATCAAGCATAGAAAGTTGGCACTCAATACAAGGTGATATGAGGGATGCAACTAATGGAGACAAGAGACAATGATCAAGACAAATCATGTGAGAGGCAAGAGCATATATGTCATCAATCCAAGAAAGCGAGTAATAGTGGAACATGGGTGATGCGACAAAGCAAGCAATCATCTGAATCAAGGCAAGCAAGCTAGTAGTGCAAAGATGCAACATACTAAAAGGAATCATGTAAAGTATGTCATGTGTGCAAATGGTGGGCATGAATAATGCATAAGACATATCACAAGCATGAAAGGAGGATATGAGCAAACTAGCATCAATAGCATGAGGTACATGATAAACATGGCAATAGCAACAAGGATCTCCACCAAGCATGCAAATACACATAGGAGTAGCATAATTGTGAATCATGGGTAGATGCAAGCAAGGGTCAAAATTGCATGGCAAAGGCATAGAAGCAAGCATAGCATGCAAAGTGAACACGGTAAAATGAGCATGATGCGACAAGAGGTATATAGCCCATAGCCATGTGAGAGCCAAGTGAGAGAGATGCGCATAGTCGTTGCGTCAAAGGAATGGTGGTAAGGATAGTCCACGAGATCTCAAGTAATCTTTTCTCTCAAGAGCTCGTTTCGTCAACTCTTGGGATTGAGAGGTTGACGAGTATACGTGAGTACCTACACAAAACAAAGACAAAGGGAAAATTGTGTGTGCATGGTAGATGTACACATCATCCATCATGATGCGCACATGCTTGTGTCGGTTAGCACAAAATATCCAATGCTCAAATAAATGACATGCGTGATATAGATACATGTCATCCATCATGATAGGTTTGTTGTTATGTATAGCATAATGGAGACTCAAATTATGTAATGCATCATGGGAAATATCTAGAGCATTGTTATGCGTGGAATGCATATGGTGCAAGCAATTATGAGAATCATGCAAAGTATGGAATGCATCAAAATATCCTAATATGTATGAGGAAACTATGGGGGTCTCCTCATGATCATTAGTGGAAACATCAAATGGAGAATATTGACAACATCCAAAACAATGCATAGTTGGAACATTGTGATCATGGCATGTCATAGTAGATGAATTGCGCAAATCATGTAAAGGAAGCATGGCAATGTCATCGCAAGAGAAACAAAAGACAATGACCATCATCTTATCATCTATGCCATAAGTGCAAATGGGATTTATGTGAATGGGGCATGCATAGTCACTATGTTGAGATTGAAACGATGCAATATGGGATATCTCACTCATAGCATATGACAAGGTTAATGGATTGTCAAACATGATGTGACCAAAAGAATTTTCACATGATATCCTATTGAGCATAGCATCACAACTAGGCAACTCGACATGCTCGTCATCATATTCATCATAAATAGGTAAGTCATGACATGAAGAAGTCACACTAGCATGAAGCATGGGTATAGGTGTGTAAACATCATGCAAGCAATCATTCATAAAATAGTCCACTAGTGGGTCAAGAGAAGCACCATCACCTATGTTACCTTTGGAGCATCGCTCATGTGTTGTAGGTGAGGTGTCGCAGACCAAGTCGTGGTCATCTTCATCTTGATGGAACCATGTGGGGGGTGCATCATCGTCCACCATGGCCATCGTCATCTCCATTGGAGGTATGGACTCGTCGAGGATAGGCGTGTCATCATGTAGGAGACCTAGCACCAAAGAAAACACACTTGGAGTAGAGGTAAGTTGTTAGAAATCATAGTGGCCTCACGTGCCGTGTCAGCTACCTCACTCACTAAGTGTGGTGGCTCACTCACTCCCTCTTGGATGCTCTCAAGTGTGGGGCTAGTGGTGGTCGCACTCATCCTCTTGTAGGAAATGCACTCAATGTCACAAATGGTGGACTCACTCATATCACTCATGGTGGGGTGGCTCTCCTCAGATGGGAATTGGGGCATCTCTTTATATGTGGGTGTCAGAGATATGTTGGTGCAAATGTCTCCATGCTCAATCATGTCGTGGTTGTAGCCGTGGATGAAGGCCGAAGATGTCACATCATCACTCTCCTCCAGGACCAAAGAAAAGGTCTCATGTGCGGTCTCGTAGCTTGACTCGGAGTATGAGTCCAATATGGGTGCCGTCTTCAAGTGGTTGAAGAGGTTCATGCTCTTCGTCGTGGTCGAAGGGGATGGCCCTAGCTCGACCTTCTTGTTGCTGTCTTGTTGTTGGAGGCCCATATGATGTGGTACCTCATAGCTTGTCTCCATGACCGAAGGGAATGTCCCATGCTCGGCCATCTTCCTTGAGGGGATTCCGAAGATGGAAGTGTCATCCTCGCTCGTAGGTGGGCGCCTTGTACTTGATGACGTCGATGTAGGCGAACTCACGGGAAGTAGGCGAAGATGTCGTACATCCAAAGGCGAAGATGCCTTGATAGCACTTGGCGAAGATGCCGAAGTGGTTGTTGTAGTCGTAGCTCATTCTTGGTGGTGCTCATCTCGCCGTCTTCTCTTATGGTCATGAAGTTTGGACTTGGCGTGAAGTAGGGCTTGTTGGGACTTGTGCATTTGCGCTTGGTGAGCATCTTCATTGTGATGTGGGCGTTGTTGCACTTGAGCTCGTAGTAGATGCCGTTCGTCATCGTCGTGCACATGTTGCTTGGAGGTGACTTGCCCTTCATGACGAGGTGGATCACGAACGTGATGGTGGTCGCCATGGAGATGTGGACATGGACGACTTGCGCTTGCATCATTTTTGCGCTCCGATGACTTGTTAATTGAACATCACCACCTTGAGGATGATGAAGGGGAAGAACGGTTGATCAACAAGGTCCGAATCTCCTCCATCCTTGCATCTTGCTCCTCCTTTCGTGCGGAAAGCTTGTTGTCGATGTAGTCCCTTTTCCTTGCTTTGGAGTGATGAATGTTGATGAAGAGGTTCTCGATGCGCTCTCGCAATCTTGATTGTGCGCCTTGCATTTGTCGTTGTAGATCGAAGATTGACGCTTTGGTGATGTAGTTGTTCACGCCGTCGTTGTTGTCGAATACCGGAGATGAAATGCCTTGCCTATCCATCACTCCAAGAGAGAAAAAATGTGAGTGGTAGAAAGAGAAGAACGAATACCAAATGTACCGTGACCGAAGTTGAAAGTGGATCAATGATCACTCCAATGTGGACAAGGAAATAGCACAATTGGTACCAATTCTTGTCGGTTTCTCACACCTACACAAATAAGGCTTATGGTGGAGCTCGGTGAGGATAGTGGCACAAAAAATTTGATGCAAAATGTTAGCAGGAGTCAATAATGTTGAAAGAGATTCAGAAATTCGCAAGTGAAACAAGTAGACCAATAGCAATGAATGGCACACGGAAACGCACACACGGATAGATAAATGGGGTCGTGCAACCAAGGAATGAGCTCAAAATGTGGAATCCACGGAAAATGCTCTTGTTGCACAACTCTAGAGAGACGCAAGCACGATTGCTCAATAGGCGGATACGACACTTGTGCACAACCTATATGAGACAAAAATGCAATGACTTCTAATCCCAGGGGCGGAGCCAACATACAATCGTTGGGTTCAAGTGAACCCAACAGATTTTCTCTACTACGTGTGTAGGCATACGTATTTGCTTGGCTGAACCCAATACAAAGTCCATGCAGACCCCATCTAATGTGTCGTGGATAGATAAGTGAAAGGCCCAAAAGCCCACGAGCAAATGCCTTGTTAGTCATTTAGTCACGTACGCATGGCCATTCCTAAACACCTTGGCCTTATTAACAACCATGTTGGCTATTTTTTTTCAACACAGTACAAACACAATGTTGATTAGTCAAGTACCCTATTGTATGCGCACAACAGCCACATGCTTGGGCTCTCCTTTGCTCATTTTTCCCAATTCGCATATGAAGCATCTCTCGTCTGTTCGTGCATAGCTCGGCTACCGGACGCCAGCGATGAGTAGATCACTACAGATCGACAATTCGACATCGATGAGACATCAAAATTTGAGGTAATTAGGTTACCCCGCCACGTCTCCTACCACTTGTGAATGCCTAATATGCTAATGTGATTGTAACAAAAATTGCCCTAGGTTTCACTATTTTTTGCATGGACTTTGATTGATCTATGCTATGGAACAATATTTTTCAAATAGAAATAGATCCACAAAATGATATAGTCACATCAAGGTCCACTGTTAAGCGTAGGGAAGTCCATAAAATGCCACTGTAGACTCTAGCTAGTCTCTCGGAGCCTTTTATTCACATATAAATTAATTAAGATGAATTTCATAGTACACAAGAATCCTATGAAGCAATATGAGATAAGACACAAATATTTAACGAGAGGACTTCATGGGCCACCACTTAATTTGATTATCCAGAGAGATTGGAGATACCCAAAAGAGATTTAATCCATATTGGTTTGATGAATATGATCATTGGCTTGAGTATAGTGACAAAGTGCATAAGGCCTTTTGTTTGTATTGCTACCTTTTCAAGATTACAATGAAGGACAAACTGGGAGTGATGCATTTACAATTAACGTCTGAAACAGAAATGGCACAAAGTTCTCATAATGAGTCAATGAGCGAACCCAATGGTCAAATTTTCTGGCTCCACCCCTGTCTATCCCAAGTATGCTATGTGTATGATGTTCCGGTGGTATGATCCAAGATGATCGGATATGACAATCTTATATGCAATGGGGTATGATGCTATGGCACTTGCTTACAAGCTCTATTGTTTTTCTCTCTTTTTCTTAAAAGCTTATTCTTTTTTTGTATGGCCACAATGCGAAATGCAAAAACCAAGATAGCAATTGGGTATATACGGGAACAATCTTGTGACACAAGGGATGATATGATACCAATATGATATGGTATGTATGCGATGGAAGATGTAGATCACTAATGTGCACAAGTAACGCTGCCGGCAATACTCAAATGGCTAGTCTCGATAGGCAAGTAATGCAAAATGGGCTAGGGGTTATCAATGCAATGTTAAGGGAATATGCAAAGAAGGGATACCACGATTCCAAGATGATATGGAGGTTACCGTCCTTGGCGATGATGAGTGGCGGTGATCTTGATGGAGATACCAAGATGATGGAGACTCGTCCCTAAGTAGCTGAAACACCTTAAGAAACAGAAAAACCACGGACTTAAAATCTCAAATGTCAAATGTCAAATGGTGGTAGCGGGAATGCGGTGGTGGTTTTCTGAAAGCTCAATGGAATTGCGGAATGGCAATGATGGGTTGTGGAGTACGCAATGCGGAAATGGAGGGTAAGGCGGTGGACTATACATGGTGTCGAAGTTGGAAGCACGGTCCCTAAGTAGCCGAAACACCTTAGGAGACACAACTCACAATACAAACAAAATTGGGTTAAGTTGCGGTGCCGGAAGTGTTTTGTGGGTAAGCCTATGCGGAAGTTATGGTGGTGTTGGTGGTTGATGAAGAATGTAGAGACTAGACCTCAAACAGTCTGATCTCTGTGCTCCGGTGTCATCCCTGGATCAGTAATGCTGACACCACACAGTACTCGGAGGATTTATAATAGAGTATAAATCACACACTTATTAAATCGAGTGTCTCAAAAGAGAGCTTATTACAATAAGTATGTCTTAAGGCCATCTAATAACGATAACAGCGGAAGGCTTGGAAGATAAGTGAGTCCATCAACTCCAACGGCATCACTGAGTATAGAACCACGACCTAAAACTCCTTAATCATCGTCTAAAAAGTCTGCAACATTAACGTTGCATCCCGAAAACGGGTCAGCACATGGAATATGCTGGCAAGGTAACACATAGAGAGTAATGGAATGAAACAGCTATACTACATGCATATTTGGCCGGTGGAAAGCTCTATGGTTACAGTTTTGCGTAAAGCCAATTTTTCCCTACTTCAAAGGAATAAATTTATTTAACTATCATGGTGGTTGTTAAACATTGAGAATGGTTGACAACATTCTCAATCCCAATTAAGCATCATCATTAAACATAACCCAACAAAATTAATTTAGAGTAACATGTTGAGATTCACATGATAATTCAAGTACTAGATACTCAAGATGTCCATAACCGGGGACACGGCTAAACCATGATTAGTTTATTACACTCTGCAGAGGTTTGCGCACTTTTCCCCACAAGACTCGAACGCCTCCATTTGGTTTCTCGCACTACATGGTGTTTGAGAAGACGGATGACCGAGACATAGTCTTTCAGAAGCACTAACACCTTACGATCGGGTAGACCGTACCACCTACATCCCCTACATCTGCTAGTCTACCACTGTAAGAGTTCGCACGACTTAGTCAACTATGCTAGAGCCCATAATAGCTTGTGGCTGCACACGGAAATTTCTAGTATGAATAGTCTCATGATCCCTTTGAGCCTGGGTGGCGGTCCAAAGAAAACAGGCTAGTCCTGGAATACCCAGGTGACTCAATCCACCCAGATGTGTGTTTAAGTTGCCACCTTAGATAAACCATTAATTAACAATCTCACATCTATCATGGATATCACTCACCCAATCCACGTCTACTAGCATAGCATGGCATAATAAGCAAACGTAGAAGTAACTCCCAAAGGTTTGATAATAAACAGGTAATAGGTACTACCTCATCTACTTCCCATCCCACAATTTAATTAGATCCTAATCATGCAATGTGTGAGGATTGATCTAATGCAATAAAACTGGATAGTAGAAAAGGTATGATCAAAGTGTTACTTGCCTTTCTGATGATCTGCGAAACCTAACGATTCAAAGTAATAGGCCGCGCACTCCGGGTATTCTATCGCAGACAAACAAACAAGAATACAATAAGTACTCATCTAATGCATAGGTAAAACTCAAATAAGAGATCTAACCAGAAGGTTCAACTTAAGAACTCCGGTTGGCAAAAAGAATCAAATCGAACGAAGCAACGAAAGTCAAACGGCGAAAGAAAACAACTTCGTTCTAGTAATCTGGATCTAGGGCAAATTTTACAGTAGTAAAATCTTGTTTAAGTTGGTTAAACGGATAAAGGGTTTCGAGACAAATCCCTAGGCGCTTGAATCGCCTGATTCCGATAAACGAGCGAAAAGTTAAACTAAAACGAAAATCGGACCAGGAATCGCTATCAAAAAAATCGCGGATTTAATCCGAGAAAAAGAAAAACGACAAACGCCGATTTTTTTCTCTTTTTTTTCGGCACGGAAATCGAGGCGTGACAAACCTCGGGTGGCGGGATCGTCGGCGGCGGCGGCGGCGGCTCCGGCGGCGCGCGCGGATCGAGGCGGGGCTGATGGGCTCGGGCAGCTCGGGGCGGCGCTATTTAAAGGCTGCCCCCGGGCGGTGTCCCGCTCGGGTACGGCCCGAAGTCGGTTCGTTTTTTTTAATTATTCCGCTCGGAAGAAAAATAAAAAGAAATACTAAACGGTCTCCAAAAATTCCGAAATAAATTTTCACGGGCTTCTAAAATCAAGCCGCACAAGGTGAACATTTATTTGGGCCCTAAATGCAATTTTGAAAACCGCACATTTTTCCTAAATTCAAATAAAACACCGAAAAACTCCAAAATAAAATCTTATTTGATTTTTTTATTAAATCCTCAATATTTCTTTATTTTGGGAAAGTCATTTTATTCCCTCTCTCATATTTTTGTAATAGAAATAATTGATGATAAAATAAATAAAATCAAATGATCCTATTCTCAAAATTTGAGAAAACTCCAATATGAAAATAACGAAATCCCCAACTCTCTCCGTGGGTCATTGAGTTGCGTAGAATTTCTAGGATCAACCAAAATGCAAAATAAAATATGATATGCATTTTGATCTAATGTATAACATTCCAAATTGAAAATTTGGGATGTTACAAACCTACCCCCCTTAAGATGAATCTCGCCCTCGAGATTCGGGTTGGCTAGAAAATAGGTGAGGGTGGTCTTTGAGCAAATCTTCCTCTCGTTCCCAGGTGGCTTCATCCTCCGTGTGGTGGCTCCACTGAACTTTGCAAAACTTAATAACTTTGCTGCGAGTAACTCAGCTGGCAAACTCGAGAATCTTAATTGGTTTCTCCTCGTAGGTCAAATCGTTATCCAACTGAATAGTTTCCAATGGCACTGTGTCTCTCAACGGTATGTCAGCCATCTCCGCGTGACATCTCTTCAACTGGGAAACGTGGAATACATCATGAACTCCTGACAATCCTTCGGGTAATTCCAACTTGTAGGCCACTTCTCCCATACGCTCCAAAACTCGATATGGTCCTACAAATCGTTGTGCTAACTTCCATTTAACTCCAAAACGCTTTGTTCCCCGAAGTGGAGATACTCGAAGATAAGCTCTGTCTCCGACTTCGTAAAGTGTCTCCTTGCGTTTAGAATCTGCATAACTTTTCTGTCTGGACTGGGCTACCTTGTGCCTATCGCGAATCAATTTCACCTTCTGTTCAGACTCTTTAATCAAGTCAGGACCAAACAACTGGCGGTCTCCAACTTCGTCCCATGACAACGGTGTCCTGCACCTCCTTCCGTACAAGGCTTCGAAAGGGCCATCTTTAAACTGGTTTGGTAACTGTTGTTGTAAGAGAACTCTGCATATGGCAAATTATCGTCCCAACTAGATCCATAATCTAGCGCACAAGCTCTCAGCATATCCTCCAAAATCTAATTAACTCTCTCGGTCTGTCCATCGGTCTGTGGATGAAAAGCTTTACTGAATTCTAGCCTGGTACCCAAAGTTTCGTGCAACTGCTTCCAGAACTTTGAGGTAAAACGGGTTCCTCTATCTGATTTGATACTCCTTGGAACTCCATGCAAACATACGATCCTGGTCATGTATATCTTTGCCAACTTAGCACTGGTGTAAGTGGTCTTTACTGGGATGAAATGAGCTACTTTCGTCAATCGATCAACTACAACCCAAATCGAGTCATAGCCTGAACGAGTCCTAGGCAACCCCATGATAAAATCCATGCCTAGCTTATCCCACTTCCATTCGGGTATCGGCAATGGTTGTAACAATCCTGCTGGCTTCTGATGCTCTGCGTTTACTCTCTGACATACATCACAAACTGCTACATACTCCACTATATCCTTCTTCATTCCGGTCCACCAGAAAATATCCTTCAAATCCAGATACATCTTGGTATTTCCTGGGTGAATCGAATACGGTGAGTCGTGTGCCTCTTGCAGTATCAACTTCCTGATCTCCGGGTCATTGGGCACGTAAACACGGTCTTCAAACCATAGGGTGTCGTGCTCATCCTCACGAAATCCTTTAGCTTTTCCTTTGCTTAGTTTCTCCTTTATAGCGGCAATCTCTTTGTCAGCTTTCTGAGCGTCTCTGATTCTATCCATGAAAGTTGACTGAATCTCCAATGCTGCTACGTAGCCTCTCGGAACTATTTCCAAACATAGTTCACGAATATTTTCGGCTAACTCCCTTGGCATTCCTCCCGTCATTAATGTATTGACATGGCTCTTACGGCTTAATGCGTCAACTACTACATTAGCCTTTCCAGGATGATAATGCAATTTCATATCATAATCCTTGATAAGCTCCAACCATCTCCTTTGTCTGAGATTTAACTCCTTCTGTGTGAAGATGTACTTCAAACTCTTATGATCTGTGTACACCTCACAATGATTTCCAATGAGGAAATGTCTCCATGTCTTCAAAGCATGCACTACGGCTGCTAACTCCAAATCATGCGTGGCATAATTCAACTCATTAGGCTTCAGTTGTCTTGAGGCATATGAAACAACTCTCCCTTCCTGCATAAGCACTGCTCCAAGTCCTCGACGTGAAGCGTCGCAATACACCTCATAATCCTTGGTCTGGTCTGGCAAAATCAACACTGGTGAGGTAACCAAATGTTTCTTCAACTCCTGGAAACTAGCCTCACACTCCTCTATCCATATGAACTTGGTATCTTTCTTCAACAACTCAGTCATAGGCTTCACAATCTTTGAGAAATTCTGAATAAATCTCCGGTAGTATCCCGCGAGTCCAAGAAAACTCCGGATCTCTCCCACTGTTGTTGGGGCTTTCCACTTGGTCACAGTTTCAACTTTAGCGGGATCTACTGCTATTCCTTCACCAGATATAACGTGTCCGAGGAATCCTACTTCCTTCAACCAAAACTCACATTTGCTGAACTTGGCATATAATTGATGTTCTCTGAGCTTTCCAAGTACCAAACGCAAATGCTCCTTATGTTCCTCTTCATTCTTCGAATAAACCAGGATATCATCAATGAACACTACGACGGACTTATCCAAAAACTCCATAAACACTTTGTTCATCATGTTAATAAAATAGGCATGTGCATTAGTCAAACCAAATGACATAACGGTATACTCATACAACCCATACCTAGTGGTAAAATCTGTCTTCTGAATATCCTGTTCTCGAATCTTCAACTGGTGGTATCCTGATCGGAGATCGATCTTGGAAAATACCTTAGCTCCTTGCAATCGATCAAACAGATCGTTGATCATTGGTAGTGGGTACTTGTTCTTGATCGTTACTTCATTCAATCCTCGATAATCAACAACCATCCTTAACGATCCATCCTTCTTCTCCACTAGAAGTATCGGCGATCCCCAAGGTGAAGAACTTGGGCGAATATATCCTTTATCCAGTAACTCCTTAATCTACTTCTTAATTTCCACCAAATCCTTTGCTAGCATCCTATATGGTCTCTTTGATATTGGACCTGTGCCTGGCAATAGCTAAATCAAAAACTCAATATCTCTATCCGGTGGCATGCCTGGCAACTCTTCTGGAAATACATCAGGGAAATCCCTTACCACTGGTACTTCCTCCTGCACAACTCTTGTTAGGCAATTTACTTGAGTCCTCTTTGGCACATGCCAGGATACATACTTGATCCTTCTCCCTTCTGGGGTGGTAAGAAAAATTGACTTACTAGCACATTCAATATTCCCTTCATACTTTGATAACCAGTCCATGCCTAATATCACATCCAATCCTTGGGATTCCAATACTATTAGGTCTGAGGGAAAAACATAGTTACCAATCCTTAATGGTAACCGATCACACCATAGACTAGCCACATATTCTGCTCCGGGCGAGGTTACTAACATGGGTGACCTAAGGGCTTGGGTTGGTAGGTTATACTTATCCACAAATCCCCTTGAGATGTAAGAATGCGATGCACCAGTATAAAAAGAACGAGTGCAGTAAATGGCTTAACCAAAAACTTACCTATTACTGCATCGGGTTGAGCTTCAACCTCCTCCACGCTAACGTGGTTCACATGTCCCCTATTGAAAGGGTTCGGTTTCTTCCCAGAACTTCCATTGCTATTTCCATTTTGTAATTCAGGACATTCATTGGCATAATGTCCTGTCTTCGAACACTTAAAGCAAGTGACTTGGCTTAGGTCCTTCTTGGCTGGGGTTGAGGGGTTGGTGTGGTTCTGGCCGTTGCTTCCTCCATTGCCATTACCATTCTTGGTGCCATTGTGATTGTGCGAGCTACCTCCTCCATGGGTATGCTGAAAATGTCCTCCCGGTCTATGGGTAAAATGTGGCTTCTGCTGAGCTCCTGAATTGTACTTTCCTTGTCCATACTTCCTCTTGCGATTCTCAATTTGCTGCTGCTTCCCTTCAATCATAAGAGCACGATCTACCAACTCCTGGTAGTTGTTGAAGGTTGCTACCATCAACTGCATGCTCAACTCATCATTCAGTCCTTCCAGAAACTTCTCCTGCTTCGCTGCATCCGTAGCGACGTCATTTGGGGCATAACGTGCTAACTTACTAAATTCCTCCACATACTGGCCAACTGTCCGTCCTCCTTGGCGCAAGTTGCGAAACTCACGCTTCTTCATGGTCATAGCTCCTGCTGAAACATGTGCAGTACGAAAAGCCTGCTGAAACTGGTCCAATGTGACAGTGTCTACTGGAAAAGTGGCTATGAAATTCTCCCACCATGATGCTGCAGGTCCTTCTAACTGATGTGCGGAAAACTTCACCTTCTTCGCATCTGTGCATCCTGCTGTGGTCAACTCCCTAGCTGTCTTGCGGAGCCAATCATCTGCTACTATCGGCTCGGTGCTACTGGAAAACACCGGCAGATTCAGCCTAAGAAAACGGGCTAAGTGGTCAACAGGTGGTGGTGGTGGTGGGTTGTTGTTATTGTTCCCCTGATTCTGATTCTGGACTAGCAACTGCATCAATGTGTTTTGCTGCTGGATCAACTGGGTGAGCTCCGGTGGAAAGGAAAATCCGGGGTCACGTCTCGGAGGCATCTGAGGGTTTAGAAAAGACGAGATATAAGAATAGAGGGGGTCTAAAGAGAAAACACTACCCATATGCACATGAGGCAAAAGCAAACAATTCACTTCATTCAATCAAACAAAGGCATACAATCGATCTATCTATCGCAAAAGTGCTCGGACTACTATATTTACATGGTGGACTACTACTACTGATGAGGTGGTCTACTAGAAATATTCTACGGTCGTTGACTCCATGATATCTGCTCCAGCTTCATCAACATAGTCATCATCGCTTCTATCTGCTTCCGAGTCAGTGCCGTCGATGATGATGTAGTCTTCCAGGCTAATCTCCCGGGGTTCTTCGTCTTCATCTACTAGCGTAGGGTCTCCCATAAATATTCCAATCTTCTTGATCAAGTCGTCATTCCTCTCCACCAATACTTCAATTTCCTCTTCATAATCTTCACGTGTAGCCTTGAGTTCTTCCTCCAGTTCCTTGATTCTAGTCTTTGCCTTCTTCAGGTCTATCATGTCGGTGCACATCTGGTTCTCCTGTCGTCGAATGTGCTGGTTTAGCTCCTGGATAAAAGCTGCGATTGATCTATCCTTCCTGGTGCTGATCATCTCCCAGTGTTCATCTCGGCACCCACAAATCTGGTAGATAGTATCCTTGAGGTCCTTGCGGTAGACTTGTCCAATGCGTCCCATGGTGATGTGAGCTGCCATGCTCTTTCCTAGATTCAAAGGTCGTGCATCAAAAGAAAATTCTATGGGCTCAGTGACTGGCATGAACGTCCTTCCTGGTACTTGAACTTGAATCATCCAGCGCTCTTCTTCAGGTAAAGCGGCGTTGTAGGTTCCCGTGAAGCTTGATACTCTTATGTTCAGGTATCTAGTGACTTCCTTCAAGTGATGTCCAAAGGGTGTATCTTCATCCGGTTGTGTGAACTTGTTGCTTGCATCCGCCATCCTAAAGAGTAGAAAAGATGAGAGGTCAAAAAAGAAGAGAGTGAATAGTGATCTAGGTCTTGTTCTTGGTGGTCATGTCCTACAGTCAGCGTGTGCTCTGATACCATCTCTTGTAGCGACCAGACCTCAAACAGTCTGATCTCTGTGCTCCGGTGTCATCCCTGGATCAGTAATGCTGACACCACATAGTACTCGGAGGATTTATAACAGAGTAGCAATCACACACTAATTACATCAAGTGTCTCAAAAGAGAGCTTATTACAATAAGTATGGCTTAAGGCCATCTAATAACGATAACAGCGGAAGGCTTGGAAGATAAGTGAGTCCATCAACTCCAACGGCATCACTGAGTATAGAACCACGACCTAAAACTCCTTAATCATCGTCTGAAAAGTCTGCAACATTAACGTTGCAGCCCGAAAACGGGTCAGCACATGGAATATGCTGGCAAGGTAACACATAGAGAGTAATGGAATGAAATAGCTATACTACATGCATATTTGGCTGGTGGAAAGCTCTATGGTTATAGTTTTGCGTAAAGCCAATTTTCCCCTACTTCAAAGGAATAAATTTATTTAACTATCATGGTGGTTGTTAAACATTGAGAATGGTTGACAGCATTCTCAATCCCAATTAAGCATCATCATTAAACATAACCCAACAAAATTAATTTAGAGTAACATGTTGAGATTCACATGATAATCCAAGTACTAGATACTCAAGATGTCCATAACCGGGGACATGGTTAACCATGATTAGTTTATTACACTCTGCAGAGGTTTGCGCACTTTTCCCCACAAGACTCGATCGCCTCCGTTTGGTTTCTCGCACTACATGGTGTTTGAGAAGACGGATGACCGAGACATAGTCTTTCAGAAGCACTAACACCTTACGATCGGGTAGACCGTACCACCTACATCCCCTACATCTGCTAGTCTACCACTGTAAGAGTTCGCACGACTTAGTCAACTATGCTAGAGCCCATAATAGCTTGTGGCTACAGACGGAAGTTTCTAGTATGAATAGTCTCATGATCCCTTTGAGCCTGGGTGGCGGTTCAAAGAAAACAGGCAAGTCCTGGAATACCCAGGTGCCTCAATCCACCCAGATGTGTGTTTAAGTTGCCACCTTAGATAAACCATTAATTAACAATCTCACATCTGTCATGGATATCACTCACCCAATCCATGTCTACTAGCGTAGCATGGCATAATAAGCAAACGTAGAAGTAACTCCCAAAGGTTTGATAATAAACAGGTAATACGTACTACCTCATCTAGTTCCCATCCCACAATTTAATTAGATCCTAATCATGCAATGTGTAAGGATTGATCTAATGCAATAAAACTGGGTAGTAGAAAAGGTATGATCAAATTTTTACTTGCCTTGCTGATGATCCGCGAAACCTAACGATTCGAAGTAACAGGCGGCGCACTCTGGGTATTCTATCGCAGACAAACAAACAAGCATACAATAAGTACTCATCTAATGCACAGGTAAAACTCAAATAAGAGATCTAACCAGAAGGTTCAACTTAAGAACTCCGGTTGGCAAAAAGAATCAAATCGAATGAAGCAACGAAAGTCAAACAATGAAAGAAAACAACTTCGTTCTAGTAATCTGGATCTAGCGCAAATTTTACAGAAGCAAAATCTTGTTTAAGTTGGTTAAATGGATAAAGGGTTTCGAGACAAATCCCTAGGTGCTTGAATCGCCTGATTCCGATAAACGAGCGAAAAGTTAAACTAAAACGAAAATCGGACCAGGAATCGCTATCAGAAAAATCGCGGATTTAATCCGAGAAAAAGAAAAACAACGAACGCCAATTTTTTTTCCTCTTTTTTTTCGGCATGGAAATCGAGGCGCGACGAACCTCGGGCGGCGGGATCGTCGGCGGCGGCGGCGACGGCGGCTCCGGCGGCGTGTGCGGATCGAGGCGGGGCTGATGGGCTGGGCGGCTCGGGGCGGCGCTATTTAAAGGCTGCCCCCGGGTGGTGTCCCGCTCGGGTACGGCCCGGAGTCGGTTCGTTTTTTAATTCTTCCACTCAGAAGAAAAATAATAATAAATACTAAACGGACTCCAAAAATTCCGAAATAAATTTTCACGGGCTTCTAAAATCAAGCCGCACAAGGTGAACATTTATTTGGGCCCTAAATGCAATTTTGAAAAACGCACATTTTTCCTATATTCAAATAAAACACCGAAAAACTCCGAAATAAAATCTTATTTGATTTTTTTTATTAAATCCTCAATATTTCTTTATTTTGGGAAAGTCATTTTATTCCCTCTCTCATATTTTTGTAATAGAAATAATTGATGATAAAATAAATAAAATCAAATGATCCTATTCTCAAAATTTGAGAAAACTCAAATATGAAAATAACGAAATCCCCAACTCTCTCCGTGGGTCATTGAGTTGCGTAGAATTTCTAAGATCAACCAAAATGCAAAATAAAATATGATATGCATGATGATCTAATGTATAACATTCCAAATTGAAAATTTGGGATGTTACAAAGAATCAGCCATCCCTAAGTAGCCTAAAAACCTTAGGAGACTCAAATCACAACTCAAACAACCACTAATGCTAAGGGGGACAAAATTGGTTAGGTTGCAAAGTCGGTGGTGGTTATGTGGAGGTTGTGGTGGAAGCCCTAGGCAAAGATGCCAATGTTCCAAAAATTTGATGGAGTCAAATGGTGTTGGTAGTATTTTTGTGGGAAGGGGGATGTCAAGAGCTTCAAAACGAGCTAAAGAACGCGAAAATTGGACTCCGGATGAATTAGTTATGGATAAAATGGTGAAACAGGGGTGGCTGAGATGCCAGGGGCCGGACATCCGGGCTCGGGGCCGGAAATCCGGGACCTGATGTCCAGAACCGCGCGCGAATTGCGCTCCAGGAGCCGGATGTCTGGCCTTGAGGCCCGGATGTCCGGCCCGATGATTCCAGATCTCGTTTTGGACTTCAAAAATCGATTTGGGGGAGGAAATAGATGATTTTGGGGGCAAAATTGATGGGATTTCATGGATGGAAAGCGGGGAAACTTGGGGATATGCTAGATCGACTTGAAACCAAGCAAATCCATGGATCAAATCCAACAAAACCTCATCAAACCAACAAATCAGAAAAATATTTGGGGCTATTTTTGGTGGGGATTTTCGAATTTAGGACGAAATCAACAAAATTAGGCTAGAAAACACAACGGGGAGGCTCTGCAATCGTGATCAACGTGGCTCATGATACCAAGATGATGTAGGGTAGAACCCTAGTGGCCCGATCTTTCACGAAAGGAGCGGATCCCACGTAGAACACGAAGAACACGAGGGGAAACACGAGAAAATCACTCAAACCAACAAGAACAATCACACATGTGCTAGATCCTCGAAACACAAGGAGATACACGATCCAAATCCAACAAGGGACGATAGAAAGGGTAGCCGGTTATTCTTCGTGAGGAGGTCTTGAATCCTCAAGGGGATCTTCCCGTAAAGGGGTCTTGAATCCAAGGTGTATGTTCTCCGAACAGGGGCTGCGGTCTCTCTCAAGGAGTAGATCCGATATGGATTAGCGAAGATCTATCTCACAAATGAGATAACACAACGCTAACCCTAAAACGTAGGTGGAGGGGGAGTATATATAGTCTAAGGGGCGAATGGGTACATGGGCCTTGGCCTAGATGCACTGCACGCAGGCAGGGGAGGCCGGACGTCCGGGCGACGGGCCGGATGTCCGGGGCTTCACGGAGAGCCGGATGTCCGGGCTGGCAGGCCGGATGTCCGGGCTAGAGGAGCTGACTTTGTTGCTCTCTGTTTGGAGGGTGCCAGATTTCCCGGGGCGAGGCCGGATGTCCGGGACTTGGCGAGGCGCCGGATGTCCGGGGTTGACGCCGGATGTCCGGGGCCTGTGGCACTTGGCGGCTGGGCGGCTGTTGCTGTAGTGGTCGTCTCCAGCGGCAGGATGTCTGGGCCTGGGGCCGGATGTACGGGTCCTGGAGCTGCCTTCTTCTCCTTTCGGCATTTCTCTTCATCCGTGGACTTGGCGGTTTGTCCGACTTCACGTGCATCTTCGGGAGGGTCCTCTTGATACCTAATCGTGCATAACATTCCGGACTTAGGTAGTAGCGATGCCTCGAGAGGATCTAATGGGATATCACTAAGGAAAGAAGTCATCTCGTTCTCGAGAGCTCTAGCTCGTGCTCGTGTCATGGGGATAATTGTAGGATGATCCACATCACATGATGGTGATGGGAGCAACATTATTTGGGAGAGATACCTTTTTACCTCTATTCTTTCTTCTTTTCTTCTTCTTCACCACACCATGTGTGGGTTTAATTTTTCAAGCTTCTTGTTGGAGGGATTGATTGGATAGGAAGCCCCTCCTCGTTACCTGATTCATCATAGTAAACACTAGGAGGGTATTGGGAAATATTTTCCCTTTCATTAGTACTCTCTTCATATTCTATTTGTTTTCTCGCCTTAAGACAATTGTCAATATAAGGATTCTCAATGCAATTTACCGTACAAAACATATAAATTTCCTATAGATCAAAATCAAGAAATTTCTCAAGATTAAATTTTGGAATACCCTTAGTTATACGTTTCATTTCTTCATACCAAAAAAGAAGACTAAGCTCTTTATGATGCTCAATGGTAATCAAGTTATCACAATTTTTGGACACGATTTGATCATGAAAGAATTTTCATTGGAGATTTAAATGATCATGTTCATTGCAAAGTTCAAAAGGATGGTGAAAAAAAATTACATCTTCAGCACAATCATCTAGCCTCTCTTGCAACCTTTTTGTTTCTAAATATTTATGCTTTTTACAAAATCTGTCTTCCCTTTTTCGTGCGCAAAGGCACTCCCAATTCACTCCACAAAAAGTGACATGCTTATAAGAAACATTTTTGTCATGACTTGTGCAATCATCATTAGCATTTTGGATATTTAAGGAATTCACACTAACAACATTGCAATCGTGCTCATCATTCAAATATTTTGTGCCAACCATTTTATTGACTTCGTCTTCTAACAATTGAGCACAATTTTCAGAACCATCATTTTCAAGAAAGATATTATAAAGATGATCAATAACATGATGCAACCTCAATTCCATTTTTTGTAGTTTTTTTGTAAACCAAACTAGTGATAAAACAAGAAACTAAAAGATTCAATTGCAAGATCTAAAGATATACCTTCAAGCACTCACCTCCCCGGCAACGACGCTAGAAAAGAGCTTGATGTCTACTACGCAACATTGTTCTTGTAGACATGTGTTGGGCCTCCAAGCGCAGAGTTTTGTAGGACAGTAGCAACTTTCCCTCAAGTGGATGACCTAAGGTTTATCAATCCGTGAGAGGTGTAGGATGAATATGGTCTCTCCCAATCGACCCTGCAACCAAATACAAGAAATCTCTTGTGTCCCCAACACACCCAACACAATGGCAAATTGTATAGGTGCCCTAGTTCGGCGAAGAGATGGTAATAAAAGTGTAATATGGATGGTAGAAATATATCTTTATAATCTGAATAAATAAAAACAGCAAGGTAACAATTAGTAAACGGGCACAAAAACGGTGTTGCAATTCTTGAAAACAAGGCCTAGGGTCCGTACTTTCGCTAGTGCAATCTCTCAACAATGCTAACATAGTTGGATCATATGATTATCCCTCAAAGTACAACAAAGAATCACTCCCGAGTTCCTATTAGCAGAGAACAAAAGGCAGGAAATTTTTGTAGGGTGCGAGGCCACCTCAAAGCTATTCTTTCCGGTTGATCTATTCAAGAGTTCGTAGTAAAATAACACAAAGCTATTGTTTCTGTTCGATCTATCCTAGAGTTCGTACTAGAATAACACCAAAGCATATTCATATTCATAACACTCAATCCAGACAAATAACTATAAAGAGACCCCGAAGTTTTCGTCGGAGAAAAACGTGCATCAACCCATATGCATAGATTACCCCAATATCACCGCGGGAATCCGCGAGTTGAATGCCATAACATATATCAAGTGGATAATTAAGATACCCCGATTGTCACCTCATGTATTCATACCGCAAGACATATATCATGTGTTCTCATCTCTGAATATTCAATCCAACAAGAAAAAACTTCAAAGGGTAAAGATTCAATTCATCACAACAAGAGTATAGAGGTGAGAAACATCATATGATCTGACTTTATTAACAAAGCCCATGATATAGATCATGAGAGAGAGAGAGATTAAACACATAGCTACTGGTACAAACCCTCAGCCCTGATGGTGGACTACTCCCTCCTCATCGTGGTGGCCGTCAGGATGATGAAGATGGCCACCGAAGATGATTCCCCCCTCCGGCAGGGTGCCAGAACAGGTCTAGATTGGTTTTCGGTGGCTACGGAGCCCTGCAGCGGTGGAACTTCTGATCTAGGTTAACCCTGAAGGGTTTCGGAATATTTGCGAATTTATATTGCAAAGAAGGGGTACGGGAGGCCAATGAGGTGGGCACAACCCACCTGGGCGTGCCAGGGGGCCCTGGCGTGCCCTGGTGGGCTGTGCCTCCCTCGGGGCACCCCCAGGTGCTGCTCTGGCCCATCAGGAGTCTTCTGGTCCATAAAAAATCCACTAATAGTTTCACAGTGTTTGGACTCCGTTTGATATTGATTTTCTGCGATGTAAAAAACAAGCAAAAAACAGCAACTGGCACTAGGCACTGGGTCAATACGTTACTCCTAAAAAATGATATAAAGTTGCTATAAAATGATTGTAAAACATCCAAGAATGATAATGTTATGACATGAATACTTCATAAATTATAAATACGTTGGAGACGTATCAGCAGTCCATGAGGTGACTATCCAATCTTTCTGTGTCTATTCTCTAATGGCACTGCATGCAGTGACTATACTATTCTCTTGTGCAGTTCATCCAAAATTGCGGTCACTTTGTTTGTTTGCCAAATAGCAACGGGCAAACATCTATCTGCACAAATATCAAGCAGTTAGTAAACATATACCCCACCTTGTATTTTCGGTTTAAACATGTCTCTTCCGCTTAACATTTGTCATGTTTTGCACTGGAAAATTTGATACTCTCATGTTTTGCCCTAGACAATTTCACACTAAATTGAGTTGCTGGTTCAGAGCAGAAATATAGCGCCTATTCTTCATCAGACCTAGGATATCCATGTTCGCAGTGATGGAAGAGGTGAAATCGATACAACCGAAATTGAGCATCCAATCATTGAATCATGTCCTGCACCTCCAATGTAGGTCCACCCTGCCAATAAATTCACATGCAAACCACTAATATTACTATCTAATGACAATACAAAAAGAGTAGCAAGATGGTAGCAAACCATGTACCTTCGTAATGAATAGCTTATAGTGCCACCAATTGTATATAAAGGTTTGGAAGAAAACATGCTCCTAATGTTGAACCACTTGGACTTTTTGTGCAGTTCCACTAAAATCGAGCATCCCTGTTTGCATAGATATTGAAAGTGTGATTACTATAAAAGTGGCACTAGTTGAAGCATAGACTCACAAATATAAGCATTCCAATTTCTTAATGGGAAAAGGTAGCAAGACTGTTTCTAACCACCTGTTTGAAGGAGTAAATAAGGCAACAAAGGATGATGTCAGGAAGGCATACATAGTATTTTCTTAAAAACTTAACCATTCCTGACCTTTTGATGTAGGGTAGAACCCTAATCGCCCGATCTTTCACGAAAGGAGCGGATCCCGCGAAGAACACGAGGAACAAGAGGGAAATCACGAGGGGAAACACGAGGGGGAACACGAGAGAATCACTCAAACCAACAAGAACAATCACACATGTGCTAGATTCTCGAAACACAAAGAGATACACGATCCAAGTCCAACAAGGGATGATACAAAGGGTAGCCGGTTCTTTTCCATGAGGAGGTCTTGAATCCACAAGGGGATCTTCCCGTAAAGGGGTCTTGAATCCAAGGTGGATTTTCTCCGAAGAGGGTCCGCAGTCTCTCTCAAGGAGTAGATCCGATATGGATGAGCGAAGCTCTATCTCACAAATGAGCTAACACAACGCTGACCCTAACTAGGAGGAGGTGGAGGAGTATATATAGTCTAGGTCCACGAAGGGGTAAGTGGGAGAGGAATACATGGGCCTCGGGCACGATCTCTGTACACAGACAGGTACTGGACGCCCACTAGGGACCGGTCGTCCGATGGCTCATGGGCTTCCGGACGTCCGGTAGTCGCCAGACTTCCGCTCACTTTTGCTCGGTTGAGGTGGCACCGGACGTCCGATAGCTGGCGGTCGTCCGGTCGCCAGTCGTCCGGTGTCGTCGGTCTTCCGCTGAATGGGCTCGGATGTAGATGTGTCGGTCGTCCGGTGGGGGCCGGATGTCCGCTCGCTGAGAGGGGCCGGTCGTCCGATGTCGTCCGGACGTCCGCTCGCTGGAGCTTCTTCGGCAGCTCTTCTTCTTGCGTCTTTGTTTCCACGTTTCCCTCGCGGACGGTGTAGTTGTACACTTGCGCTCGCACTCCTCCTCATCGTTCGTAGCGTTCCAACAGTACCTATGCATGCACATGAGTGGAGTGTCAAGTAGTATACAATCCTCGAAGGGGTCAAGTGAGCACGTGTAAAGGAGATGATTCACCTTTATGGAAGTGAAGTAGATGTCACACGTGTCACTTGCCAAACAAACTCTTGACATTGTGATGTCCATAGGATGCTCCGCATCATCTCCCCTCCCTTGGGAAAGATCCGACCTCGGATCGAAATCCAAATCACCATGGGAAAGAGATGGCGTCGCCGTGTAGGAGTGGTCGATCACCAAGTTCTCTTCATCTTGAAGCTCGAAATGGGCACACTCCAATGTCGCACCGTCTAGTGATTCCTTCAAAATGAGCAAGGACAACAAACACTTGGAAAAACAAATGTGGTTAGCGTTAGTGCAAAACCAAGCATTCAAGAGGTTATTCACCAAACAAGTGTCGTCATCATGCAAAGCATATGGTTTGACAAAGGATTGTGACATGGCATGTAAGCACATAAATTGAGCATAATCAAGGATATCATGGGGACAAGCATGTAAATGTGAGGTATTGATGCAAATATGTTGGACAAGTGAAGAAGCATCTACCTCAAGTTCATAGCAAGCATTCACAAATTGCTCAATGAAAGGTCTATGGTAGGCATAGGAATCATTCACAACACCAAATAAAATGAAGTGTCTAAACACATGTGTCAAGTGCAAGACAATCCAATCATAATGTGCATTGGGTGTAGTGAATATCGTGTGGCACTCAACACAATAGAAAGAGCAATTGTTCATCATGTGTGAAGCAATCAAGTCAAGCATAGTAATCAAGTCGCGCAAGCTAGTAGTGCGAAGATGCAACATACTAGAGGAAAGCATGGCAATCATGTCATGTGAGAAAATAATAGTCATAGGCAATGTACATGACATATCACAAGCACGAACACAAAGCAAGATCGTAGTATCATCATAGGCATGGGGCACAAAGAAAACATGGCAATAACAAGCAATGTCTCCACCAAGCTTGCAAATACACATACAAGTATGAGAATCAATCATCATGTGTAATGCAAAGCATGGGTCACGAATGCATGGCAAAAGCATAGTAATGAGCATATCATGCAAAGTGGTCATGGCAAGATGGGCATAGAATATGTAGTGGACAATAACCCATAGCCAAGTGAGGGTCATGTAGAAGAAATGTGCGAAGTCTTTGCACGAAGAGGGCGGTGGGAAAGACAATCCATGGGATCCCTAATCATCATTGCTCTCTAGAGCTCGTTTTGTCAACTCGTGGGATTGCGAGGTTGACAAGAATTCATGGGTACCTGAAGGAAATATGCCCTAGAGGCAATAATAAAGTTATTATTTATTTCCTTATATCATGATAAATGTTTATTATTCATGCTAGAATTATATTAACCGGAAACATAATACTTGTGTGAATACATAGACAAACAAAGTGTCACTAGTATGCCTCTACTTGACTAGCTCGTTAATCGAAGATGGTTATGTTTCCTAACCAGAAACAAAAGAGTTGTTATTTGATTAACGGGATCACATCATTAGGAGAATGATGTGATTGACATGACCCATTCCATTAGCTTAGCACCCGATCGTTTAGTATGTTGCTATTGCTTTCTTCATGACTTATACATGTTCCTATGACTATGAGATTATGCAACTCCCGTTTGCCGGAGGAACACTTTGTATGCTACCAAACGTCACAACATAACTGGGTGATTATAAAGGAGCTCTACAGGTGTCTCCAAAGGTATATGTTGGGTTGGCGTATTTTGAGATTAGGATTTGTCACTCCGATTGTCGGAGAGGTATCTCTGGGCCCTCTCGGTAATGCACATCACTTAAGCCTTGCAAGCATTGCAACTAATGAGTTAATTGCGGGATGATGTATTACAAAACGAGTAAAGAGACTTGCTAGTAATGAGATTGAACTAGGTATTGGAATACCGAAGATTGAATCTCGGGCAAGTAACATACCGATGACAAAGGGAACAACGTATGTTGTTATGCGGTCTGACCGATAAAGATCTTCGTAGAATATGTAGGAGCCAATATGAGCATCCAGGTTCCGCTATTGGTTATTGACCGGAGACATTTCTCGGTCATGTCTACATTGTTCTCGAACCCGTAGGGTCCGCACGCTTAAGGTTACGATGACAGTTATATTATGAGTTTATGCATTTTGATGTATCGAAGTTTGTTCGGAGTCCCGAATGTGATCACGGACATGACGAGGAGTCTCGAAATGGTTGAGACATAAAGATTGATATATTGGAAGCCTATGTTTGGATATCGGAAGTGTTCCAGGTGAAATCGGGATTTTACCGGAGTACCGGGAGGTTACCGGTACCCCCCGGGAGCTATATGGGCCTTAATGGGCCTTAGTGGAAGAAGAGGAGAGGCGGCCAGGGCTGGGCCGCGCGCCCCTCCCTCCCTAGTACGAATAGGACAAGGAGAGAGGGGGCCGGCGCCCTCTTCCTTCTCTCTCTCTGTCTTTTCCCACCTCGCGAGTCCTATTCCAACTAGGATTGGGGGAGAAGTCCCGGAGGGAGTAGGACTCCTCCTGGCGCGCCCTATGTGGCCGGCCGGCCTCCCCCTCTTAGTCCTTTATATACGGAGGTAGGGGCACCCCAGATAGACACAAGTTGATCCACGTGATCTTATTCTTAGTCGTGTGCGGCGCCCCCTGCCACCATAGTCCTCGATAGTATTGTAGCGGTGCTTAGGCGAAGCCCTGCGACGGTAGTACATCAAGATCGTCACCACGCCGTCGTGCTGACGGAACTCTTCCCCGACACTTTGCTGGATCGGAGTCCGGGGATCGTCATCGAGCTGAACGTGTGCTAGAACTCGGAGGTGCCGTAGTTTCGGTGCTTGATCGGTCGGGCCGTGGAGACGTACGACTACATCAACCAAACGCTTCTGTTGTCGATCTACAAGGGTACGTAGATCACACTCTCCCCCTCTCGTTGCTATGCATCACCATGATCTTGCGTGTGCGTAAGAATTTTTTTGAAATTACTACGTTCCCCAACAGTGGCGTCCGAGCCTAGGTTTTATATGTTGATGTTATATGCACGAGTAGAACACAAGTGAGTTGTGGGTGATATAAGTCATACTACTTACCAGCATGTCATACTTTGATTCGTCGCTATTGTTGGACGAAGCGGCCCGGACCGACATTACGCGTACGCTTACGCGAGACCGGTTCTCCCGGCGTGCTTTGCACATAGGTGGCTTGCGGGTGACAGTTTCTCCAACTTTAGTTGAATCGAGTGTGGCTACGCCCGGTCCTTGCGAAGGTTAAAACAGCACCAACTTGACAAACTATCGTTGTGGTTTTGATGCGTAGGTAAGATTGGTTCTTGCTTAAGCCCGTAGCAGCCACGTAAAACTTGCAACAACAAAGTAGAGGACGTCTAACTTGTTTTTGCAGGGCATGTTGTGATGTGATATGGTCAAGACATGATGCTAAATTTTATTGTATGAGATGATCATGTTTTGTAACCGAGTTATCGGCAACTGGCAGGAGCCATATGGTTGTCGCTTTATTGTATGCAATGCAATCGCGCTGTAATGCTTTACTTTATCACTAAACAGTAGCGATAGTCGTGGAAGCACAAGCTTGACGAGACGACAACGATGCTACGATGGAGATCAAGGTGTCGCGCCGGTGACGATGGTGATCACGATGGTGCTTCGGAGATGGAGATCACAAGCACAAGATGATGATGGCCATATCATATCACTTATATTGATTGCATGTGATGTTTATCTTTTTCCTGCATCTTATCTTGCTTTGATTGATGGTAGCATTATAAGATGATCTCTCACTAATTATCAAGAAGTGTTCTCCCTGAGTATGCACCGTTGCGAAAGTTCTTCGTGCTGAGACACCACATGAAGATCGGGTGTGATAGGCTCTACGTTCAAATACAACGGGTGCAAAAAAGTTGCACACGCGGAATACTCAGGTTATACTTGACGAGCCAAGCATATACAGATATGGCCTTGGAACACGGAGACCGAAAGGTCGAGCATGAATCATATAGTAGATATGATCAACATAGTGATGTTCACCAATGAAACTACTCCATCTCACGTGATGATCGGACATGGTTTAGTTGATTTGGATCACGTGATCACTTAGAGGATTAGAGGGATGTCTATCTAAGTGGGAGTTCTTAAGTAATATGATTAAATTCAACTTAAATTTATCATGAACTTAGTCCTGGTAGTATTTTGCAAATTATGTTATAGATCAATAGCTCGCGTTGTTGCTTCCCTGTGTTTATTTTGATATGTTCCTAGAGAAAATTGTGTTGAAAGATGTTAGTAGCAATGATGCGGATTGGATCCGTGATCTGAGGTTTATCCTCATTGCTACACAGAAGAATTATGTCCTTGATGCACCGCTAGGTGACGGACCTATTGCAAGAGCAGATGCAGACGTTATAAACATTTGGCTAGCTCAATATGATGACTACTTGATAGTTTAGTGCACCATGCTTAATGGCTTAGAATCAGGACTTCAAAGACGTTTTGAACATCATGGAGCATATGAGATGTTCCAGGAGTTGAAGTTAATATTTCAAGCAAATACCCGAGTTGAGAGATATGAAAGTCTCCAACAAGTTCTATAGCTAAAAGATGGAGGAGAATCGCTCAACTAGTGAGCATGTGCCCAGATTGTCTGAGTACAACAATCGCTTGAATCAAGTGGGAGTTAATCTTCCAGATAAGATAGTGATTGACAGAATTCTCTAGTCACCATCACCAAGTTAGTAGAACTTTGTGATGAACTATGATATGCAAGGGATAACGGAAACGATTCCCAAGCTCTTCGTAATGCGGAAATTGACGAAGGTAGAAATCGAGAAAAACATCAAGTGTTGATGGTAGACAAGACCACTAGTTTCAAGAAAAGGGCAGAGGGAAGAAGGGGAACTTCAAGAAGAACAGCAAGCAAGTTGCTGCTCAAGTGAAGAACACCAAGTCTGGTCCTAAGCCTGAGACTAAGTGTTTCTACTGCCAAGGGACTGGTCACTGGAAGCGGAACTACCCCAAGTGATTGGCAGATAAGAAGGATGGCAAAGTGAACATACGTATATTTGATATACATGTTATTGATGTGTACTTTACTAGTGTTTATAGCAACCCCTCAGTATTTGATACTAGTTCAGTTGCTAAGATTAGTAACTCGAAACGGGAGTTGCAGAATAAACAGAGACTAGTTAAGGGTGAAGTGACGATGTGTGTTGGAAGTGGTTCCAAGATTGATATGATCATCATCGCACACTCCCTATACTTTCGGGATTAGTGTTGAACCTAAATAAGTGTTATTTGGTGTTTGCGTTAAGCATGAATATGATTTGATCATGTTTATTGTAATACGGTTATTCATTTAAGTAAGAGAATAAATTGTTGTTCTGTTTACATGAATAAAACCTTATATGGTTACACACCCAATGAAAATAGTTCGTTGGATCTCGATCGTAGTGATACACATAATCATAATATTGAAACCAAAAGATGCAAAGTTAATAATGATAGTGCAACTTATTTGTAGCACTGCCGTTTAGGTCATATTGGTGTAAAGCGCATGAAGAAACTCCATGCTGATGGGATTTTGGAATCACTTCATTATGAATCACTTGATGCTTGCGAACCATGCCTCATGGGCAAGATGACTAAGACTCCATTCTCCGGAGCGAGCAACTGACTTATTGGAAATAATACATACTGATGTATGCGGTCCGATGAGTGTTAAGGCTCACGGCAAGTATCATTATTTTCTGAACTTCACAGATGATTTGAGCAGATATGGGTATATCTACTTGATGAAACATAAGTCTAAAACATTTGAAAAGTTCAAAGAATTTCAGAGTGAAGTGGAAAATCATCGTGACAAGAAAATAAAGTTTCTACGATTTGATCGTGGAGACAAATATTTGAGTTACGAGTTTGGTCTTCAATTAAAACAATGTGGAATAGTTTCACAAACTCATGCCACATGGAACACCACAGCATAATGGTGTGTCCGAACGTCATAACCGTACTTTATTGGATATAGTGCAATCTATGATGTCTCTTACCGATCTACCACTATCGTTTTGGGGTTATGCATTAGAGACAGCTGCATTCACGTTAAATAGGGCACCATCTAAGTCCGTTGAGATGACACAATCTGAACTGTGGTTTGGCAAGAAACCAAAGTTGTCGTTTCTTAAAGTTTGGGACTGCGATGCTTATGTGAAAAAGTTTCGACATGATAAGCTCGAACCCAAATCGGAGAAGTATGTCTTCATAGGATACCCAAAGGAGATTGTTGGATACACCTTCTATCACAAATCCGAAGGCAAGACTTTTGTTGCTAAATTCAGAGTTTTTCTAGAGAAGGAGTTTCTCTCGAAAGAAGTGAGTGGGAGGAAAGTAGAACTTGATGAGGTAACTGTACCTGCTCCCTTATTGGAAAGTAGTTCATTACAGAAATCTGTTCCTGTGACTACTACACCAATTAGTGAGGAAGCTAATGATGATGATCATGTAACTTCATATCAAGTTACCACCGAATCTCGTAGGTAAACCAGAGTGAGATCCACACCAGAGTGGTACGGTAATCCTGTTCTGGAAGTCATGTTACTAGACCATGATGAACTTGTGAACTATGAGGAAGCGATGATGAGCCCAGATTCCGCAAAATGGCTTGAGGCCATGAAATCTGAGATGGGATCCATGTATGAGAACAAAGTATGGACTTTGGTTGACTTGCCCGATGATCGGCAAGCAATTGAGAATAAATGGATCTTCAAGAGGAAGATAGACACTGATAGTAGTGTTACTATCTACAAAGCTAGAATTGTCGCAAAAGGTTTTCGACAAGTTCAAGGTGTTGACTACGATGAGAGTTTCTCACTCGTATCTATGCTTAAATCTGTCCGAATCATGTTAGCAATTGCCGCATTTTATGAAATCTGGCAAATGGATAACAAAACTGCAATCCTTAATGGATTTCTTAAAGAAGAGTTGTATATGATGCAACCAGAAGTTTTTGTCAATCCTAAAGGTGTTAACAAAAAAATTGCAAACTCCAGCGATCCATCTATGGACTAGTGTAAGCATCACGGAGTTGGAATATACGCTTTGATAAGTTGATCAAAGCATATAGTTTTATACAGACTTGCGGTGAAGCCTGTATTTACAAGAAAGTGAGTGGGAGCACTACAACATTTCTGATAAGTATATGTGAATGACATATTGTTGATCGGAAGTAATGTAGAATTATTCTGCAAAGCATAAAGGAGTGTTTGAAAGGATTTTTTCAAAGAAAGACCTCGGTGAAGTTGCTTACATATTGAGCATCAAGATCTATAGAGATAGATCAAGACGCTTGATAAGGTTTTTCAATAAATACATACCTTGACAAGATTTTGAAGTGGAAAAAACAAAGAAAGAGTTTCTTGCCTATGTTACAAGGTGTGAAATTGAGTAAGACTCAAAGCCCGACCACGGCAGAAGATAGAAAGAGAATGAATGTCATTCCCTATGCCTTGGTCATAGGTTCTATAAAGTGTGCCATGCTGTGTACCAGATCTATTGTATACCCTACCACTGAGTTTGGCAAGGGAGTACAATAGTGATCTAGGAGTAGATCACTGGACAACGGTCAAAATTATCCTTAGTGGAATAATGATATGTTTCTCGATTATGGAAGTGAAAAAAGGTTCATCGTAAAGGGTTACGCCGATGCAAGTTTTGACACTAATCTAGATGAATCTAAATCTCAATCTAGATACATATTGAAAGTGGGAGCAATTAGCTAGAGTAGCTCCGTGCAAAGCATTGTTGACATAAATATTTGCAAAATACTTACGGATCTAAATGTGACAGACCTGTTGACTAAAATTATCTCACAAGCAAAACATGATCACACCTTAATACTCTTTGGGTGTTAATCACATAGCGATGTGAACTAGATTACTGACTCTAGTAAACCCTTTGGGTGTTGATCACATATCGATGTGCACTATGGGTGTTAATCACATGGTGATGTGAACTATTGCTGTTAAATCACATGGCGATGTGAACTAGATTATTGACTCTAGTGCAAGTGGGAGACTGAAGGAAATATGCCCTAGAGGCAATAATAAGGTTATTATTTATTTCCTTATATCATGATAAATGTTTATTATTCATGCTAGAATTGTATTAACCGGAAACATAATACTTGTGTGAATACATAGACAAACAAAGTGTCACTAGTATGCCTCTACTTGACTAGCTCGTTAATCAAAGATGGTTATGTTTCCTAACCATAAACAAAAGAGTTGTTATTTGATTAACGGGATCACATCATTAGTAGAATGATGTGATCGACATGACCCATTCCATTAGCTTAGCACCCGATCATTTAGTATGTTGCTATTGCTTTCTTCATGACTTATACATGTTCCTATGACTATGAGATTATGCAACTCCCGTTTGCCGGAGGAACACTTTGTGTGCTACCAAACATCACAACGTAACTGGGTGATTATAAAGGAGCTCTACAGGTGTCTCCAAAGGTATATGTTGGGTTGGCGTATTTCGAGATTAGGATTTGTCACTCCGATTGTCGAAGAGGTATCTCTGGGCCCTCTCGGTAATGCACATCACTTAAGCCTTGCAAGCATTGCAACTAATGAGTTAATTGCGGGATGATGTATTACAGAACGAGTAAAGAGACTTGCTAGTAACGAGATTGAACTAGGTATTGGAATACCGACGATCGAATCTCGGGCAAGTAACATACCGATGACAAAGGGAACAACGTATGTTGTTATGCGGTCTGACCGATAAAGATCTTCGTAGAATATGTAGGAGCCAATATGAGCATCCAGGTTCCGCTATTGGTTATTGACCGGAGACATGTCTCGGTCATGTCTACATTGTTCTCGAACCCGTAGGGTCCGCACGCTTAAGGTTACGATGACAGTTATATTATGAGTTTGTGCATTTTGATGTACCGAAATTTGTTCGGAGTCCCGGATGTGATCACAGACATGACGAGGAGTCTCAAAATGGTCGAGACATAAAGATTGATATATTGGAAGCCTATGTTTGGATATCGGAAGTGTTCCGGGTGAAATCGGGATTTTACCAGAGTACTGAGAGGTTACCGGAACCCCCCGGGAGCTATATGGGCCTTAATGGGCCTTAGTGGAAGAAGAGGAGAGGCGGCCAGGGCTGGGCCGCGCGCCCCTCCCTCCCTAGTCCGAATAGGACAAGGAGAGATGGGGCCGGCGCCCTCTTCCTTCTCTCTCTCTCTTTTCCCACCTCGCGAGTCCTATTCCAACTAGGATTGGGGGAGAAGTCCTACTCCCGGAGGTAGTAGGACTCCTCCTGGCGCGCCCTATGTGGCCGGCCGGCCTCCCCCTCTTGGTCCTTTATATACGGAGGTAGGGGCACCCCAGATAGACACAAGTTGATCCACGTGATCTTATTCTTAGCCGTGTGCGGCGCCCCCTGCCACCATAGTCCTCGATAATATTGTAGCGGTGCTTAGGCGAAGCCCTGCGACGGTAGTACATCAAGATCGTCACCACGCCGTCGTGCTGACAGAACTCTTCCCTGACACTTTGCTGGATCGGAGTCCGGGGATCGTCATCGAGCTGAACGTGTGCTAGAACTCGGAGGTGCCGTAGTTTTGGTGCTTGATCGGTCGGGCCGTGGAGACGTACGACTACATCAACCAAACGCTTCCATTGTCGATCTACAAGGGTACGTAGATCACACTCCCCCCCTCTCATTGCTATGCATCACCATGATCTTGCGTGTGCGTAGGAATTTTTTTGAAATTACTACGTTCCCCAACAGTACCTACACAAAAGAGACACAAACGGAAGAAATTGTGTGTGTGGTAAATGTACACATCATCCATCATGATGTGTATGTGCACGTGAGAGTTAGCACAAGATAAGCATCGCTCAAAGAAATTTGATGCATGGTATAAGAACATGTCATCCATCATGAAAGAATAGTTATTGTGTATAACATGATGGGGATGCAAATTGAGCATACAAGTATAAGGCACAACAATAGCATTGTTATTCATGGGGAGCATATTGTGCACACAAGTATTGGGATCATGCAATGAATGGGATGAATCTAAATCTCCTAAAATGTATGAGGAAACTATGGGGGTCTCCTCATGAGCAATGTTGGAAACATCATATGGAGAAAATGGACAACATCCAAAACAATGCATATCTAAAGCTAGGTGGTTATGGCATGGCATATGAGATAAATGATGCAAAGGTAGCATCTCAATATCATCACAAGAGAAACAAATGCCAATAACCATAGGCTTGTCATCTATGCCATAAGTGCAAATTGGGTTAATCTTAATGGCATATGCATAGCCACTATGAAGAGATTGCAAATATGACATGTGGCCGATCTCATGCATAGCATATCACAAGTCAAGCGGATTGGCAAACATGATGTGACCGAGAGAATTAGCACAAGAAATCCTATGTAACATGGCATCACAACTAATAGACTCCACATGGCAATCATCATACTCATCATAAATGGGTAAATCATTGCATGGGGAAGTCACACTAGCATGAAGCATGGAAATAGGTTGATCAACATCATGCAAGGAATCAATGTCATCATAGTCCACTAGTGGGACAAGAGCATCACGTTCACCTATGTTACCTTTCTCATTCCACTCATGTGGTGTAGGTGAGGTGGGTAGGACCAAATGGTGGTCAAGATCATCATTGTGATGGAACCATGTGGGGGGTGCATCATATTCCACCATGGCCATCGTCTTGTCCAAAGGTAGGAAGAAGTCGTCGAGAATCGGCGTGTCATAATAGAAGGGACCTAGCACCAAATGAGAAGACACAATAGAGGTATAGGTCAAGTCATTAGTGTTGAAAGTGGCCTCACATGACCTATCAACTATCTCACTCTCTCTATGTGGTGGTTCACTCACTCCCTCACAATAGGTGCACTCAATCTCACATGTGGTGGAGTCACTCATCTCACTCAAGTGGTGGGGGTTGTGTCTCTCCTCACATGGGAATTGGGTTAACACATCATATATGGGGCTAGTGGTGAAGTCACTCTCACTCTCAATATGGTGGCAAAAGTCACTCAAGTCATCATATGTCGCCGTGGTCGAAGGGAAAATCCCATGCTCAACCATCTCATCGCCGTCGCCGTGGATGAAGGCCGAAGATGTCACATCATCACTCTCGCCTCCTAAGATGGAAGCATCATCCTTGCTCGCCACCTTGTCGCTCGCCTCTAAAGCTTGGTCCTTGAGGGTCTCCGTAGTCGTACTCGTCGCCGCACTGTCTTGAAAAAGAGTCATGGAGGACTCGGCATCATCAATGCCACAAAGAGGGATGGCGGTGAATTCAAACTTGGGAGCATCGTCTTGGAGCTCGTCGGGCTTAAACATCATGGTGGTACTAGCCTCATGGTCGTTCTCATGGAGCTTGGTCGTCGCGAAGTGAGCTTGGGGTGGAGAAGCTTTGGCCTTCATGATTTCTTGTTCCGCCTTGAGAGAACCAATGTAGTTGTCGTCAAGGGACTTGTAGTTCTCAAGGAAAATCGTCTTGGAGATTTTGTTGTTCAATCCCATCATGAAGTGGAACTTCATCGAAATGGGATCGTCCACGCTGGCTTGTCGCAAGGTGTAACATCCCAAATTTTCAATTTGGAATGTTATACATTAGATCATCATTGCATATCATATTTTATTTGCGTTTGGTTTTGATCCTAGAAATTTTACGCAACACAAGGACCCACGGAGAAAGTTGGGGATTTCGTTATTTTCATATTTGAGTTTTCTCAAATTTTGAGAATAGGATCATTTGATTTGATTTATTTTATCATCAATTATTTCTATTACAAAAATATGAGAGAGGGAATAAAATGACTTTCCCAAAATAAAGAAATATTGAGGATTTAATAATAAAATCAAATAAGATGTTATTTGTTTTTCATTATTTTATTTGAATTTAGGAAAAATGTGTGTTTTTCAAAATTGCATTTAGGCCCCAAATAAATGTTCACCTTGTGCGGCTTGATTTTAGAAGCCCGTGAAAACTTATTTTGGAATTTTTGGAGTCCGTTTAGTATGTATTTTTATTTTTCTTCTGCGCGTAATTATTAAAAAAAACGAACCGACCTAGGGTCGTGTCCGACTAGGACTCCCGGCCCGTTAGGCTATATATAGCCGGGGGAGGCCCAGCTGAAACCCTAGTCAGCCCCAAGCCACCCAAGCCGCCGTCGCCGCGCTGCGCCGCCGTGCCGCCCCGCCGCCGCACGCCGCCCAAGGTCCGCCGCCGCCTCGTTTTCCATGTCGGTTTTTTTAATTTTTTTAATTTTTTTTCAAAAAACCGTTTAGTTTTTCCGTCGGTTTTTCTGTCGGTTTTTTAGATTCGGTTTTTTAAATAGATCGGTTTTCCGATTTATTTAAATAGCGAGCGTTCGTCCGTTCGTTCGTTCTAGCGAACGTTCGTCATTTTTCTTTTTCTCGGATTAAATCCGTGATTTTTCTGATCGCGATTCCTGATCCGATTTTCTTTTTAGTTTCGCTCGTTTATCGGAATCAGGCGATTCAAGCGCCTAGAGTTTCGTCTCAAAACCCTCTATCCGTTTAACCAACTTAAACAAGTTTTTTCTACTGTAAAATTTGCCCTAGATCCAGATTAGTAGAACAAAGTTGTTTTCTTTCGCCATTTGACTTTCGTTGCTTCGTTCGATTTGCTTCTTTTGCAAACCGGAGTTCTTAAGTTGAACCTTCTGGTTAGATCTCTTATTTGAGTTTTACCCGTGCATTAGATGAGTACTTATTGTATGCTTGTTTGTTGTTTGCGATAGAGTACCCGGAGTGTGCCGCTTGTTACTTCGAATCGTTAGGTTTCCCGGATCATCATCAAGGCAAGTAACACTTTGATTATACCTTTCCTACTACCCAGTTTTATTGCATTAGATCAATCCTCACACATTGCATGATTAGGATCTAATTAAATTGTGGGATGGGAAGTAGATGAGGTAGTACCTATTACCTGTTTATTATCAAACCTTTGGGAGTTACTTCTACATTTGCTTATTATGCCATTCTATGCTAGTAGATGTGGATTGGGTGAGTGATATCCATGACAGATGTGAGTTTGTTAATTAATGGTTTATCTAAGGTGGCAACTTGAACACACATCTGGGTGGATTGAGGCACCTGGGTATTCCAGGACTTGCCTGTTTTCTTTTGGACCGCCACCCAGGCTCAAAGGGATCATGAGACTATTCATACTGGAAACTTCCGTGTGCAGCCACAAGCTATTATGGGCTCTAGCATAGTTGACTAAGTCGTGCGAACTCTTACAGTGGTAGACTACCAGATGTAGGGGATGTAGGTGGTACGGTCTACCCGATCGTAAGGTGCTAGCGCTTCTAAAAGACTATGTCTCGGTCATCCGTCTTCTCAAACACCATGTAGTGCGAGAAACCAAACGGAGGCGATCGAGTCTTGTGGAGAAAAGTGCGCAAACCTCTGCAGAGTGTAATAAACTAATCATGGTTAGCCGTGTCCTCGGTTATGGACATCTTGAGTATCTAGTACCTGGATTATCATGTGAATCTCAACATGTTACTCTAAATTAATTTTGTTGGGTTTTGTTTAATGATGATGCTTAATTGGGATTGAGAATGCTGTCAACCATTCTCAATGTTTAACAACCACCATGATAGTAATTAAATTTATTCCTTTGTAGTAGGGAAAAATTGGCTTTACGCAAAACTGTAACCATAGAGCTTTCCACCAGCCAAATATGCATATAGTGTAGCTGTTTCATTCCATTACTCTCTATGTGTTACCTTGCCAGCATATTCCATGTGCTGACCCGTTTTCGTGCTGCAATGTTAATGTTGCAGACTTTTTAGACGATGATTAAGGAGTTTTTAGGTCGTGGTTCTATACTCAGTGATGCCGTTGGAGTTGATGTACTCACTTATCTTCCAAGCCTTCCGCTGTTATCGTTTATAGATGGCCTTAAGCCATATTTATTGTAATAAGCTCTCTATGGAGACACTCGATGTAATAAGTGTGTGATTGCTACTCTGTTATAAATCCTCCGAGTACCGTGTGGTGTCAGCATGACTGATCCAGGGATGACACCGGAGCACAGAGATCAGACTGTTGAGGTCAGGTCGCTACACAAGGCATTCTTCATCTCCTTGGAGTACTCGTCGATGGACTTGGATCCTAGGATGGTGTTCTCCAATTGTTGTAAAAGTTGTTCCATGTAGGTTGGAGGCACAAACTCTCGCCGCAAAGCTCTCTTTGTCTTGGGCCAACTCATGTCGTAGGTCTCCGAAGATGCTTGAAGCCACCATGTGGACGCGTAGTCGTGGAAGTTCCTTGTGGCGCACTTCACTTGATCTTCGGGAGGAACTTGATGTAGCTTGAGGTAGTCGTCCATCAAACGCTCCCACTCGAGATACTCCTCGGGTTCTACAGTCCCATAGAAAGGAATCTCATGGTCGATGTCGAGGTCGTAGTAGCTCCTGGAAGTCGTGGACATGAGCTTGGGGAGCTTCTCTTGAGGTGCTTGTGGGCGAAGATGTCGTATGTCCGTAGGTGAAGATGCCTTGAAGTCGCTTGGCGAAGATGCCAACGGGGATGGTGAAGTCGTTGAGCGGTTGTTGGTGTTGAGCTCTTGACCTTCACGTCCTTGTTGGTGATGGTGTCGATGCCGATGTGATCTTGCCGGAGATGGTAGCCCGGAGGCATGTGCTCTTGAGCGTCTTCTCGAAGATGAGGAAGACCGCTTGTAGGAGTTGATAAGGGCCTTGATCTCGTCCAGTTGAGCTTGCATCTTGGCGTCGGTGGAGTTGTTCGCGGCATCGAACTTGTCGTTGTTGTTGTAGACCGAAGATGAAATGCGTTGCCTATCCATCACTCCAAGAGAAAAATGTGAGTGGTAGAAAGAGAAGAACGAATACCAAATGTACCTTGACCGAAGTTGAAAGTGGATCAATGATCACTCCAATGTGGACAAGGAAATAGCACAATTGGTACCAATTCTTGTCGGTTTCTCACACCTACACAAGTAAGGCTTATGGTGGAGCTCGGTGAGGATAGTGGCACAAAAAATTGATGTAAAATGTTAGCAAGAGTCAATAATGTTGAAAGAGATTCACAAATTCGCAAGTGTAACAAGTAGACCAATAGCAATATGTGGCACACAGAAACACACACACGGATAGATAAATGGGGTCGTGCAACCAAGGATGCGCACAAAATGTGGAATCCACGGAAAACGCTCGTGTTGCACAACTCAAGAGAGATGCTAGAACGATTGCTCAATAGGCGGATACGACACTTGTGCACAACCTATAAGAGGCAAAATGGATAACTTTCTATCCCAAGTATGCTATGTATGTATGGTTCCCGGTGGTTCTCACAAGGTGATCCAAGATGATCTTATATGCAATGTGGTATGATGCTATGGCACTTGCTTACAAGCTTTTTGTTCACTCTTTTTCTTTGCTTAAAAGCTTATTCTCTTCTTTTTTTGTATCGCCACTTTGCGAAATGCACAAAACAAGGTAGCAATTGTATATATGCGGGAACAAACTTGAGGCACACAAGATGATATGATACCAATATGATATGGTATGTATGCAATGTATGGTGTAGATCACTAATGTGCACAAGTAACGTTGCCGGCAATACTCAAATGGCTAGTCTCGATAGGCAAGTGACGCAAGTGGGCTAGGGGTTATCAATGCAATGGCAAGGGAATATACAATGGAGGGATGCCACGATACCAAGATGATATGGAGGTTACTGTCCGTGTCGATGATGAGTGGCGGTGATCTTGATGGCGATACCAAGATGATGGAGACTCGTCCCTAAGTAGCCGAAACACCTTAGGAAACGGAAAAACCACAACTCAAAATCTCAAATGTCAAATGGTGGTAGCGGGAATGCGGTGTTGGTTTTGTGGGAGCTCAATGGAATTGCGAAATGGAAATGATGGGTTGTGGAATACGCAATGCGGAAATGGAGGGTAAGGTGGTGAACTATACATGGTGTTGGAGTTGGAAGCACGGTCCCTAAGTAGCCAAAACACCTTAGGAGACACAACTCACAACACAAACAAAAATGGGTTAAGTCGGGGTGGTGGGAGTGTGAGGTGGGCAAAACTATGCGGAAGTTATGGTGGTGGTGGTGGTGGTTGGTGAAGAAGAAACCATCCCTAAGTAGCCTAGACACCTTAGGAGACTCAAATCACTCCTTGTAACATCCCAAAATTCTAAATTTTGAAATGTTATAAACAAATAGATAGATTGATTGATTGTTTGATTGATTGTGTGAAATTGAGTGAAATTCGAATTCTTTTTGAAAGTTAAACAAGAGGGAATAAAAGGACTTTCCCAAACTTTCATATTTGCTTTCTGATCTCCGTGAATTCAAATTCTTTTCACCACGAAACCTTGGAGAGAAGATGACATGACTTCTTCCATTTATTTAAATGAAAAGGGGTGCTGAAAACATTTGAATTTCATTTGGAAAAATATTTCCAATTCTGCAACTCTATGCAACTCAATGATTTTCACGAGAGAAGATAAAATGACTTCTTCAAATTATATGAAATATGAGTTGGGAGTTTTCTCAAATTTGAATAGAGGATCATTTGATTTATTTATTCCATCTTCAATAATTTTTCCGATGTCAAAATAAGAGAGCGGGAATAATATGACTTTCCCGAAATTTAGGAAAAATGAAGATTTAATAAATAGATCAAATTTTGTTTTCCGGTGTTTGTTTGCATTTTATTTGGATAGGGAAAAATGCGCGTTTTCGAAAATTGCATTTTAGGTCCGGAGAAAAGTTCATTTTGTTCGGCTCATTTTTAGGAGTCGGGGAAATTTTACTTTTAGAATTTTGGAGCCCTTTTAGTTTAGTTTTTCTTTTTTTTCTGCGCGCGAAATCTGTTAAAAAAAACTGGAGCAAGCCAGCCAGGCCAAGGCCCAGCCAGGCCAAAGGCCACCGCCCCCAGCCGCCGTGCGCCAGGCGCAAGGCAGGCGCCAGCGCCGCCACCTCTTGCCTCACCTCTAGTCCGGTTTGGACTAAGGGTTAGCCCCTCCCCTTTCCTTGTTTCGTTTTCTTTAGTCCTACTCCGTTTATTCTTTCCTATTCTTAGTCTATTTCTTGTCCCCTACCCCAAGTCTCCTCACCCCTCACCAATATAAATACCCCTACACCCCCCTCTCCCCACACAAAATCCCAAGCCCCTCTCTCCTCTCCAAGCCGCGCCCCACCCCGCGCCTCTCACCCGCGTCGCGCCTCACCCGCCGCCGCCCTAAGCCGCCGCCCGCGCCCTGCGTCACCGCCGCCGCCACCCAACGCCGCCGTCGCCGCCGTTCGCCGGAGGTACCGCGCCGCGCCTCTTCTTTCCCTCGGGTCGGTTTTTCTTATAAACCGTTCCGATTCTTTTCTTCTCTACTGATTCGTTTTCTTTCCGGTTTTTCGCTAAACCGTTCCGGTGTTCTAGATCGGTTTTTTGTTTCGATCTCTTTTTCCGAAACCCTAGATTAGTTTTCGTTCTTCTTTCGGACCGTTCATCTCAATGAACGTGATCACCGATTATTCCCGGTTAACGACGCCCGTCCGTTTAACCGTTCGTCTTTTCTTTTCGTCGGATTTATTCCGCGATCGCGATCTCAGATCCGATCTTCGTTCTAGTTTATCTTCTCGCCCGTTTATCGGAATCAGGTGATTCAAGCGCCTGGAGTTTCGTCTCGAAACCGCCGTTCCGTCTAATCAACTTGAACAAGTTTTTGCTACTGTAAAATTTTGACCTAGTTTCAACTTGCTAGAACCGAGTTTTTTCTTCCGCCGTTTGTTTTCCGTTTCTTTGTTCGGTTCGTTCTTTCTTTGCAACCGGAGTTCTTAAGTTGAACTATCTGGTTCGTTCTCTTGTTCGAGTTTTACTTGTGCATTAGATGAGTACTTATTGTGAGGTTACTATTGCTTGCTTACGATAGATCGACCGGAGTGTGACGAGTAGATCTATCAAGAGTTTTGAGTGCGAATCATCTTCATCAACATTGCAGGCAAGTTCACACTTTGATCATACCTTTTCTACAACCCAGTTTTATTGCATTAGATCAATCCTCTCACATTGCATGATTAGGATCTAATTAAATTGTGGGATGGGAAGTAGATGAGGTAGTACCTATTACATGTATAATTATGAAACCTTTGGGAGTTACTCTATGTTTGCTTATTATGCCATGCTATGCTAGTAGACGTGGATTGGGTGAGTGATATCCATGACAGATGTGAGATTGATAATTTTAATGGTTTATCTAAGGTGGCAACTTAAACACACATCTGGGTGGATTGAGGCACCTGATGTCTATCAGGACTTGCCTGTTTTTTTCGGACCGCCACCTAGGCTCAAAGGGATCATAAGATAATTCATGCTAGAAACTTCCGTGTGCAGCCACATGCTACTATGGGCTTTGGCATAGTTGACTAAGTTGTGCGAACTCTTACGGGGTGGACTAGCAGATGTAGGGGAAGTAGGTGTACCGGTCTACCCCACATGTAAGGTGCTAGCGCTTCTGAAAGACTATGTCTCGGTCATCCGTTTCTCAAACACCATGTAGTGCGAGAAAACAAGCAGAGGCGATTGAGTCATGTGGGGAAAAGTGCGCAAACCTCTGCAGAGTGTATAAACTAATCATGATTAGCCGTGTCCCCGGTTATGGACAACTTGAGTATCTAGTACTTGAATATCATGTGAATCTCATCACGTTACTTCTAATTAATGTTGTTGGGGTTTAATTACTTTTAATTGGGATTGAGAATGCTGTCAACCATTCTCGATGTTTCACAACCACCATGATAGTTAAATAAATTTATTCCTTTGCAGTAGGAAAAAATTGGCTTTACGCAAAAACCTTATAACCATAGAGCTTTTCCACCAGCCATATATGCATATAGTGATAGCCATTGTTCATCATTTTTCTCTATGGTGTGAATTTGCCAGTACATTTAATGTACTGACCCGTTTCGGGCTGCAACGTCTTATGTTGCAGGTTTCTTATGATGAGTAAGTGATACGTTAGGGTTACGACTTCTACACTCAACTTTGCCGTTGGTGTTAATGGGAATCCACAACCTTGTTGCTTCCGCTATGTGGATTGAGGTAATAGTATTTACGTTACTGTATACATGTGATTTACCTCTGTTATAAATCCTTCGAGTACTGTATGTGTCAGCATACTGATCCAGGGATGACACGTAAGCACAGAGACTTGATCCATTCGGGTCGGGTTGCTACAAGATGGTATCAGAGCACATGTTGACTGTAGGACGTGACCCTAGAAACTGGCAAGCCCATAGCAAAGATTTTCTCTACAACTTTCCCCTTTCAAAAAGACCTTTTACCTCTCTTCTCTTCTGAGCTTATTCAAAAAAAATTCTCTTTAGTGTGACCATACCCCTTTCCCCTTTTGACCACGCGAAGATTCGACTAATGAGACCACTCCAAGAAGTACATGATATCAGACTAGTAAGACCATTCGGAATGAAGAGGATTTTACCATACATTATGTTAATGGAAACTACAATGGTTGAGGACCTAAGACAAGTAGAATTTGAAGGCTTTTAAAAATCCCTAGATTTGTATGACATAGGAAGGCTACCCTTTTGGAACTTGGCAAACTATGGAAGTTGTCAATGCCCGAGATCAAGGTGTATCGGAGAAAGACTGAAACATGGAGAGTTGAGAACTCAAAGTTTTGGCAAGAAAACCCTAAGGCAGGAGATGTCAACTATGCAAGATAGCTCATGGGAAATGACAAGGGCAGAAACACGGTTATCCGTGATGTCATCACCCGCTAATGCTATTGTCACCGTGCTGAGTTAAGGATGCAAGTCTTCAGAATGGATTGGATGGTAGAAGGTTGATGGAGCACCTAACAGTAAGATGAAGTTTTAACCTTAGCTGGTGTATCGCCAGAATCTGGAGCATCAAGAAATTTTAAGATGGAGCTCCAAGAAGCCGTATTTTGACAGGGAAGCATTTTGTGAAGAATTTAGGTGCAAGAAACTGAAGTAGCCAAGCTAGAGGAGCAAAACCTCTAGATACCGGAGATTCGTCAGGAACTGAAGGACAGTCTGATCATGGTTCATGCCAAGGATGTTGAAACCCGGAAGTTTGAAATGCAACTCCAGAATATTCAAGGATGTCACGAGAGACTTCGCGTCAACAGAGATTGATCTGGCGAAAGAACTTGAGAAAGACAAGCATGATCGGAAGAAGCCATTGGAGGCATGAACAAGACTTGAAGAGTTTGGCGACGTTGACCTTAGACGACCAAACCCCTATTATATACCTGCGTTATATGCGGCGTTTGTGAGCTGTCATTTGTTTGATGTTTTTCGACAGCCACAACAAAAATCTGTCTTTTCAAAACTGTTGTTTGCATTGTGTGCATCCCTCTTGATCTCTCTTATCTCACCCCAAACCCATGGACCCAATAGATGATGAATGGAGATGAGCTTGTATTTTCTGGACTGATGAGTCAATTGGAGACAGACCGATGGATTCAGAACATGGAGGATCATATGGAGAACAAACCTATAGTCGGAAAGGATATGGCCCAGTATGCTCTTCAATGCTTTGAAAGAGGTGCTGCTACTTGGTGGAGGATGTACCAAACCATCAACGGATGGCAAGGAGTAACCACTTGGAAAGAATTTAAGTTGACTTTGCTAAAGTCACAGTTTGTGTTCCAGAAGTTGAAGCCTTATGGAAAAGACATGAAGAAACCTTGTGCATGCAAGATTTGTGGAGAAATCGGACACAACCATAAAGAACACAAGGATGAATGCCCTAATTGTGAAGGAAGTCACCCAGCTGAAGAATGCCCAACTAGGCAGATCACTTGTTTCTTGTGTGAAGGGACTACCCACTACCCTGCTCAGTGTCACATTTACCCCATGGTACAACGAACCATCTAGCGGAAGAACGAAGTAATGAAAGGAGCCCTTATGGAATGTTTAGAAGAACCTGTGATGAAGGAAGATGTGGAGGACACACCCAAAGAAGAGCCAATTAAACCCTGCACCAAGTCATGCTATTCATGCGGAGAAGAAGGTCACATCTCCCAGAATTGCATGAATGGGGATCTAGTAGAATTCCCGACAGAGGAAGTAGAATATGACCCACAGGAAATAGAAGCCATGATTGGTATGGAAAGGTCCAGAAAGAGAAACCGATTGGATTCCAGGAAGGACCTAAGTCATATCACATGTTATAGGTGCAAGGAGTCAGGGCACTACCTCCACAGTTGCCCAAAAAGGAAGCCAAGAACCCAAGGAGGCTATATAATCACAAGAAAACCTCGAGACTTGTCAGAAGTAATATGTTTTAGTTGTAATGGAGCAGGGCACTTTGCCAGAGAATGTCCGAAGGAGAAGGAGACTTGTGATAAGTAGTTGAGTTTGTAACAGAAGAAATATAGCCGTAGTAGTGAGGACATTTTCCTTTATATTGAGGTGTCGAGTTGAGGCATGTAATGGAAAAACAGGAGATTGTAATAATTTGAGAATCAATAAAGTAGCATCGTTGGTACTGATATGGATTTTATGAGTTGATACTCTATGAAGGAGAATTTTGGCCATTCTGAGGATAAGAGAAATATGGTCTATGGAAGATTTGTGCATTTTAAGGGTGGTAGTACCCTGTAATGGATTTCGGACAAAATGAATACGAGTTTTGTCTCGATATGTGTGATGCCCCAAGAGTATGTGGGATTAAGTTGGAGACCGACAATTGTTGGACCAAAGGAGTCGGAAGAGAATGTTAAGTTGATTCGAGATAGACTGAAGGTAGCTCAGTCCAGGCAGAAGAGTTATGTAGACTCAAAAACTCAAGGAGGTAGTCTATGAAATTGGAGGCAGAGCATGTCCTCATGTGTTCCCTCTGCAAGGAGTTAAACGAATTGGAGTTAAGGTAAAGTTAGCCCCGAGATTTGTAGGACCATACCGAGTTTTGGAGCGTATGAGAGAAGTGGCCAACAAGTTGGAGTTACCCGAAGGACTGTCAGGAGTTCAAGATGTGTTTCATGTTTCCCAGTTGAAGAAGTGCCATGCAGAGATGGCCAATATTCCCATGTAAGGACACTTGACCCTGAAAAGGATAATGATGTTCCATGAAGTGAATATGGAATTCATTTTATCTCGATATGAGGGATATCCCACGAAAATGAAGAGATGAAGTACTATTGGATATAAAGGAGGTATGATGTTGGAAATATGGATCAATGGAAACTCCATGATGAGTCTGAGTAAACATGTCCTAGTTAGGTGCCAATAGAAGGAAGGAAGACAATACAATTGGATGGATTTAAGAATACTAGGAAGTTGGAAGTTGGAATAATGATAAGTTGCCCAATGATAAGTTCAAGGTTTGCAAGTGATGAGATATGCCATAACCCACAGGCCACAAGACCTTCCAAGAAGCAAGCACATTCTTGCTGAAGGAAAAACCCTGGAGGAAGTTACGATTTTATCGATAGACGATCTTATAGCAGTTTACGCAAAACCTGAGAGTTGTGAAGGAACGATAGATGTTTGTTTGGCTTGCAGAAATCAATGGATTATTCCGAACTTGGTTCGTCGACGAGAGAAATTCTGCAATGCTTGTGAGGATGACCGAGTGTTAGAATGCGAGATTCGCTAAACTGTATACATGGTAATGATTTGGGTGCGGGATGGATTGATCACCATACCGACTTACTCTTATTATTCGCCTTGCTATATGGAATGGTAAATCTGAGTGACTTACCTATAGTAGAGAGACGACGATATTAAACCTTGTTAAACCTTAGAATGGTATACGTAATTTTCCCTTGTACACGGCAGTTGTTGCCAACCGTAGGTTATACGGTGAGGATCACCCAGACCCATTTCCTGCAGAAGAAACCATAAATTGTTGACCACCATGAGATATCGATAGTTGTTTAGTTTTGGCGCCAGACCCGTCAGCTAAGAAGACCCAGTCTCGGAAGAACCTTACCTAGATGAAAGACAGAAGAATTGAGGAAAAGGTTATGCCACTACCGGAAGAGCTCGGAGAAGTAATTTTCTCGAGGATCTGAGAAGACCGACACTGTCAAGAATATGGATGAAGTATATGAGTTTTGATGGAACCATAACCATGCTTCTAAGGGTGGTAGCACCCCAGACCCCGGAGACGATTGATGGATTTTGAGGAGACCCCCAAACCCTAACCTTTTCTGGCTAGCCTCTCCGAATCTCGAGGACGAGATTCCTTTTAAGGGTGGTAGGTTTGTAACATCCCAAAATTCTAAATTTTCGAATGTTATAAACAAATAGATAGATTGATTGATTGTTTGATTGATTGCGTGAAATTGAGTGAAATTCGAATTCTTTTTGAAAGTTAAACAAGAGGGAATAAAAGGACTTTCCCAAACTTTCATATTTGCTTTCTGATCTCCGTGAATTCAAATTCTTTTCACCATGAAACCCTGGAGAGAAGATGACATGACTTCTTCCATTTATTTAAATGACAAGGGGTGCTGAAAACATTTGAATTTCATTTGGAAAAATATTTCCAATTCTGCAACTCTATGCAACTCAATGATTTTCACGAGAGAAGATAAAATGACTTCTTCAAATTATATGAAATATGAGTTGGGAGTTTTCTCAAATTTGAATAGAGGATCATTTGATTTATTTATTCCATCTTCAATAATTTTTCTGATGTCAAAATAAGAGAGCGGGAATAATATGACTTTCCCGAAATTTAGGAAAAATGAAGATTTAATAAATAGATCAAATTTTGTTTTCCGGTGTTTGTTTGCATTTTATTTGGATAGGGAAAAAAGTGCGTTTTCGAAAATTGCATTTTAGGTCTGGAGAAAAGTTCATTTTGTTCGGCTCATTTTTAGGAGTTGGGGAAAATTTACTTTTAGAATTTTGGAGCCCTTTTAGTTTAGTTTTTCTTTTTTTTGCGTGCGAAATCTGTTAAAAAAAACTGGAGCAAGCCGGCCAGGCCAAGGCCCAGCCAGGCCAAAGGCCACCGCCCCCAGCCGCCGTGCGCCAGGCGCAAGGCAGGCGCCAGCGCCGCCGCCTCTTGCCTCGCCTCTAGTCCGGTTTGGACTAAGGGTTAGCCCCTCCCCTTTCCTTGTTTCGTTTTCTTTAGTCCTACTCCGTTTATTCTTTCCTATTCTTAGTCTATTTCTTGTCCCCTACCCCAAGTCTCCTCACCCCTCCCCAATATAAATACCCCGACACCCCCCCTCTCCCCACACAAAATCCCAAGCCCCTCTCTCCTCTCCAAGCCGCGCCCCACCCCGCGCCTCTCACCCGCGCCGCGCCTCACCCGCCGCCGCCCTAAGCCGCCGCCCGCGCCCTGCGTCACCGCCGCCGCCGCCCCCTTGTGCACCGCCGCCGCCGCCCAACGTCGCCGTCGCCGCCGTTCGCCGGAGGTACCGCGCCGCGTCTCTTCTTTCCCTCGGTTCGGTTTTTCTTGTAAACCGTTCCGATTCTTTTCTTCTCTACTGATTCGTTTTCTTTCCGGTTTTTCGCTAAACCGTTCCGGTGTTCTAGATCGGTTTTTCGTTTCGATCTCTTTTTCCGAAACCCTAGATTAGTTTTCGTTCTTCTTTCAGACCGTTCTTCTCAATGAACGTGATCACCGATTATTCCCGGTTAACGACGCCCGTCCGTTTAACCGTTTGTCTTTTCTTTTCGTCGGATTTATTCCGCGATCGCGATCTCAGATCCGATCTTCGTTCTAGTTTATCTTCTCGCCCGTTTATCGAAATCAGGTGATTCAAGCGCCTGGAGTTTCGTCTCGAAACCGCCGTTCCGTCTAATCAACTTGAACAAGTTTTTGCTACTGTAAAATTTTGACCTAGTTTGAACTTGCTAGAACCGAGTTTTTCTTCCGCCGTTTGTTTTCCGTTTCTTTGTTCGGTTCGTTCTTTCTTTGCAACCGGAGTTCTTAAGTTGAACTATCTGGTTCATTATCTTGTTCGAGTTTTACTTGTGCATTAGATGAGTACTTATTGTGAGGTTACTATTGCTTGCTTACGATAGATCGACCGGAGTGTGACGAGTAGATCTATCAAGAGTTTTGAGTGCGAATCATCTTCATCAACATTGCAGGCAAGTTCACACTTTGATCATACCTTTTCTACAACCCAGTTTTATTGCATTAGATCAATCCTCTCACATTGCATGATTAGGATCTAATTAAATTGTGGGATGGGAAGTAGATGAGGTAGTACCTATTACCTGTATAATTATGAAACCTTTGGGAGTTACTCTACGTTTGCTTATTATGCCATGCTATGCTAGTAGACGTGGATTGGGTGAGTGATATCCATGACAGATGTGAGATTGATAATTTTAATGGTTTATCTAAGGTGGCAACTTAAACACACATCTGGGTGGATTGAGGCACCTGATGTCTATCAGGACTTGCCTGTTTTTTTTCGGACCGCCACCCAGGCTCAAAGGGATCATAAGATAATTCATGCTAGAAACTTCCGTGTGCAGCCACATGCTACTATGGGCTCTGGCATAGTTGACTAAGTTGTGCGAACTCTTACGGGGTGGACTAGCAGATGTAGGGGAAGTAGGTGTACCGGTCTACCCCACATGTAAGGTGCTAGCGCTTCTGAAAGACTATGTCTCGGTCATCCGTTTCTCAAACACCATGTAGTGCGAGAAAACAAGCGGAGGCGATCGAGTCATGTGGGGAAAAGTGCGCAAACCTCTGCAGAGTGTATAAACTAATCATGATTAGCCGTGTCCCCGGTTATGGACAACTTGAGTATCTACTACTTGAATATCATGTGAATCTCATCACGTTACTTCTAATTAATGTTGTTGGGTTTTAATTACTTTTAATTGGGATTGAGAATGCTGTCAACCATTCTCGATGTTTCACAACCACCATGATAGTTAAATAAATTTATTCCTTTGCAGTAGGAAAAAATTGGCTTTACGCAAAAACCTTATAACCATAGAGCTCTTCCACCAGCCATATATGCATATAGTGATAGCCATTGTTCATCTGTTTTCTCTATGGTGTGAATTTGCCAGTATATTCAATGTACTGATCCGTTTTGGGCTGCAACGTCTTATGTTGCAGGTTTCTTACGACGAGTAAGTGATACGTTAGGGTTACGACTTCTACACTCAACTTTGCCGTTGGTGTTAATGGGAATCCACAACCTTGTTGCTTCCGCTATGTGGATTGAGGTAATAGTATTTACGTTACTGTATACATGTGATTTACCTCTGTTATAAATCCTTCGAGTACTGTGTGTGTCAGCATACTGATCCAGGGATGACACGTAAGCACAGAGACTTGATCCATTCGGGTCGGGTCGCTACACTCCTCAAGCAACCACTAATGTGATGGGGAGCAAAATTGGTTAGGTTGCAGAAGTCGGTGGTGGTGTAGCGGATGATATGGTGGAGGCCCTAGGCAAAGATGCCAAAATTCACAAACTTTGATGGAGTCAAAAGATGCGGGTGGTATTTTTGTGGGAAGGGGGATGTCAAGAGCTTCAAAACGAGCTAAAGAACGTCAAAATCGGAGTTCGGATGAATTAGTTATGGCCGAAACAAAAATCAGCCGTAGTTGATATCTACAGGTAGCGGACATCTGGAAAAAATGGATGTCCGGTGGCTGGACGTCCGGTCGGGTCAGAAATCCGCTGATTCTGCTCGGGTTAGGGGGTTCCGGTCGTCCGGTAAGGTCGGACGTCCGGTCCTTCCTGGGTCGCCGGACGTCCGATAAAGTGACGGCCGTCCGGTGGGTCGGGGTCAACGCGAGATGCGAGTTTCGGGACGCGATTTTGGGCGGAATTTGGGGATTTTGGGGTCAAAATTGATGAGATTTCATGGTTGAAAGATGAGGAAACTTGGGGAGATGCTAGATCCACTTGAAACCAAGCAAATCCATGGATCAAAATCAATAAAACATCATCAAACCAACAATTCACAAAAAAAATTGGGGATATTTTTGGTGGGGATTTTCGAATTTAGGACGAAATCAAGCAAAAGAAGGCTAGAAAACGGTGGGGGAGGCTCCGAAATCGTGATCAACATGGATCATGATACCAAGATGATGTAGGGTAGAACCCTAATCTCCCGATCTTTCACGAAAAGAGCGGATCCCGCGATGAACACAGGAAACACGAGGGGAATCACGAGGGGAAACACGAGGGGGAACACGAGAGAATCACTCAAACCAACAAGAACAATCACACATGTGCTAGATCCTCGAAACACAAAGAGATACACGATCCAAATCCAACAAGGGACGATACAAAGGGTAGCCGGTTCTTCTCCGTGAGGAGGTCTTGAATCCACAAGGGGATCTTCCCGTAAAGGGGTCTTGAATCCAAGGTGGATCTTCTCCGAAGAGGGGCCGCGGTCTCTCTCAAGGAGTAGATCCGATATGGATGAGCGAAGCTCTATCTCACAAATGAGCTAACACAACGCTGACCCTAACTAGGAGGAGGTGGAGGAGTATATATAGTCTAGGTCCACGAAGGGGTAAGTGGGAGAGGGATACATGGGCCTCGGGCCCGATCTGTGTACACAGACAGGTACCAGACGTCCGCTAGGGACCGGTCGTCCGGTGGCTCGTGGGCTTCCGGACGTCCGGTAGTCGCCGGACTTCCGCTCACTTTGGCTCGGTTGAGGTGGCACCGGACGTCCGGTAGCTGGTGGTCGTCCGGTCGCCGGTTGTCCGGTGTCGTCGGTCTTCCGCTGAATGGGCTCGGATGTAGATGTGCCGGTCGTCCGGTGGGGGCCGGACGTCCGCTCGCTGGGAGGGGCCGGTCGTCCGGGGTCATCCGGATGTCCGCTCGCTGGAGCTTCTTCGGCAGCTCTTCTTCTCGCGTCTTCATTTCCACGCTTCCCTCGCGGACGGTGTAGTTGTACACTTGAGCTCGCACTCCTCCTCATCGTCCGTAGCGTTCCGACAATACCTATGCATGCACACGAGTGGAGTGTCAAGTAGTATACCATCCTTGAAGGGGTCAAGTGAGCACGTGTAAAGGAGATGATTCACCTTTATGGATGTGAAGTAGATGTCGCACGTGTCACTTGCCAAACGGACTCTTGACATGGTGATGTCCATAGGATGCTCCGCATCACCTTTCCTCTTCTTTTAAGCATATTTTGTGTAGTTCAACTAAAATAAAATGTTATCACGGCCTTGACAATTTAGAGACACTGTACAAAAAGAAATGACTCAACATTACATCATGATGTCAGGTATGTAATCGACAGGCATTAGAGATAAACAAACAAACCTCCTTTGATAACAAAATGAACATTAATTTTAACAAAGCTGTGACTAGCTTTACCAGCATAATTTGAGTGAACTCTATACCCTTTGTTTCTTAATATAAGATGTTTTCGCAGTTCAATTTAAAGTACCCAAACGTCTAGTATTTAGAAAAACAGGTAGTAGTTTTCTTGAGCACATATCTGGGAAAGCTTGCCACACTTTATATATGTCCATACGCTAATGAAACACCTTTCGAATAGTACAAATATACACTAATCCAGTGGCTAGTGCAACAATAGAGTATTTTTTTATTACGGGGTACAGTACAATGGTTTTTACTGAATAGATTTCCATAAGCTAGCACTGGAAGATTTCTATCAGAATTAACAATACAAAATGTAAAGGTATCAAGTTTCAGCATTGGTATACTAGCCGTGCAAGAGCATTAAACCAAATATGGAAGTCTGAAGGTAACTAGCATTATTAACTAATGGCAGTATATGTTTTTTGCAAACAATGTACCTTCAAGGTAAATATCATTTCGAACTCGAGGGGACTTGAAAAATTGCTATCCCAATCTTTATAATCGACCAAACATAAAAACTTGACCAAACAGATCAAGAGAACAGCCAGAGGGGGAGTGATGAGGACGTGGGGGTGACAAGTAGTACTAAAAAGCAGTTTAGTCCCCAACTTAGCCCATAAACATCTCCAAAAGTGGCTAAGAAATTTAGTATCAGGATCTGAAACAATAGTATTTAGCACACCATGCAATCGGATAATTTCACGAAAGAACAAATCAGTAACATTAACAACATCATCACTTTTATGACATGGTATAAAGTGTGCCATTTTCGAGAATCTATCCACGACAACAAATATGCTATCCCTCCCCTTCTTTGTTCGAGGTAAACCTAAAACAAAGTCCATAGATATATCCTCCCAAGGAACACTAGGTACAGGCAAAGGCATATATAAACCATGAGGATTGAGTCGTGACTTAGCTTTTTGACATGTAGTGCAGCGAGCAACAAAACGCTCAACATCCCGTCTCATCTTTGGCCAAAAGAAATGTGTAGCAAGTATATCCTCCGTCTTCTTGATGCCAAAGTGTCCCATTAATCCTCCTCCATGCGGCTACTGCAACAACAGAAGACGAACAGAGCTAGCTGGAATGCATAGCTTGTTAGCATGAAACACAAATCCATCGTTAAGAACAAACTTGTTCCAATTTCTACCTTCCTTACAATTCTGCATTACATCTTTAAAATCAGCATCATGCACATATTGATGTTTGATGGTCTCCAAACCAAATATTTTGAATTCAAGTTGTGAAAGCATAGTATAGCGACGAGACAATGCATCAGCAATAACATTTTCTTTACCCTTCTTGTGTTTAATGACATAAGGGAAAGTCTCAATGATTTCAACCCATTTAGCATGTCTATGATTTAGTTTAGCTTGACTTTTAATATGTTTCAAAGATTCATGATCAGAATGTATAACAAATTATTTGGGCCATAAATAATGTTGCCATGTTTCTAAAGTCCGAACAAGAGCATATAATTCTTTATCATAAGTACAATAATTCAGACTAGGCCCACTCAATTTTTCAGAAAAGTATGCAACAGGTTTGCCATCTTGTAATAACACACCTCCTAATCCAATTCCACTAGCGTCACATTATAGCTCAAAAGTCTTATTAAAATCAGGAAGTTGGAGTAAAGGAGCATGTGTCAACTTATCTTTCAATACCGTGAAGGCTTCTTCCTGTGTGGTACCCCAAACAAAAGGCACATCCTTCTTTGTAAGCTCGTTGAGAGTTGCAGAAATGGTGCTGAAATCTCTCACAAAACGCCTATAGAAACCAGCGAGGCCAAGGAAACTCCTCACTTGTGTGACCGTTTTGGGCTGCGGCCAACTCTCAATAGCTTCAATCTTGGCTTTATCAACTTCAATTCCCTGTGGAGTAACAACATAGCCAAGAAAAGATACTCGGTCCGTGCAAAAGGTGCACTTTCCAAGGTTACCAAACAAACGTGCATCACGTAGAGCAATAAAAATAACACGTAAATGTTCCAAATGTTTCTCCAAAGATTTGCTATAAATCAATATGTCATGAAAGTAAACTACCACAAATCGTCCAATGAAAGCACGTAAAACTTCGTTCATTAATCTCATGAAAGTACTAGGTGCATTAGTTAATCCAAAAGGCATGACTAACCACTCATATAATCCAAACTTAGTTTTAAATGTTGTTTTCCATTCATCTCCCAATTTCATACGAATTTTATGGTATCCACTATGCAAATCAACTTTAGAGAATATTGTAGAGCCACTCAATTCATCAAGGATATCATCTAGCCTAGGAATAGGATGACGATAACGAATAGTAATATTATTAATGCCTCTACAATCAACGCACATACGCGACGTACCATCCTTTTTCGGCACTAAAATGATAGGAACAACACAAGGACTAAGGGATTCGCGTATATAACCTTTGTCGAGTAGTTCTTGTACTTGATGCATAATCTCCTTCGTCTCCTCTGGATTGGTATGGTATGGTGCACGGTTGGATAATGATGCACCGGGAATTAAGTCAATTTGATGTTCCATCCCTCGAATAGGTGGTAATCCCGGTGGCACGTCTTGTGGAAAGACGTCAGCGAACTCCTGCAAAATGTTAGTGACAGCAGGAGGCAAAGAGGAAGGCACATCCTCGAATGAAAATAATGCCTCTTTGCACACAAAAGCATAGCAAATAGAAGTGCTAAAATCTAGATCATTAATATCAAATTTGGTGGCAAGTAAACATGCACTTTTCAATTTAATTTCAGAAACAACACTAGATGGTTTATTATTAGGCTTCATTTGTTGCTGAAATTCTTTTGCCACAATCTGATTTTCACTCTTATTTTTCTCCTGTTTTGCTTTATTAGCTCTATTAATATCATCTTTCAAAATGGAATCAGGAGTCATAGGAAGCAAAGTAATATTTTTATCGTTATGAACAAGAGTATACTGATTGTTTCTACCATGGTGTACAGAATTTTTATCAAATTGCCATGGTCTACCAAGTAATAAGGAACATGCTTGCATAGGTGCAACATCACAATCAACATAATCAGCATATGTAGAGATACTAAAATGCACACTAACAGTACGTGTTACCTTAACCTTGCCGCTGTTGTTGAACCATTGGATGTAGTAAGGATGTGGATGTGGTCTTGTGGTGAGAGATAGCTTCTCCACCATCTCCATGCTAGCCAAGTTATTGCAGCTCCCTCCATCTATGATGACGCGAACAGAACGTTCCTTCACAACTCTCTTTGTATGGAACAAATTATGCCTCTGATTTTGCTCAGCTTGTGTAACCTGCACACTCAAAACACGTTGAGCAACTAAACATTCATACCTGTCAGCATCTTCAGCAGCCATATATTGCATCTCATGATCAGAATCCTCTCCACCGTGTTCTTCATGTGTAATAAGAGCCAAAGTCTCCTCATCATAGTAACTAGCGGACTCATACCCACCATCCTCAGTAGCAATCATCACACACTGAGATTTGCATTCTCTTCAAAATGTCCTCTTCCCTTACAACGACGACAAATAATATCACTTGTGTGCCCTGTTGATGCCATGGAAGAAGAAGAGCTCTGCGCAGGCCCGGCAGGTGTGCTCTTGGCAAATAGTGGTGGTTGTGCCTGCTTTCTTGTATCATGGCTGGAGGTGGCACCTGATGGAGGTGCTGGTGTAGTGGAAGTAGAGGATGCACGTGGTGTCCATGATGAAGATCGACCTGCAGAAAAGTTAGTTCATGCTAATGCCCGTCGATCCTGCACTTCACGTTCAGCTTTACAAGCAAGATGCACTAAACGAGTGATATTAGTATACTCCTTATACTATAGAATGGTCTGAATCTGTGTATTTAATCCACCCATAAAACGTGCAAGCATAGCTTCATTCTCCTCAACAATACCACATCTAATCATGCAGTTTGTAATTCCTGATAATATTCTTCTACAGAATTTTTTTCCTTGTCTTAAATGCTGCAATTTTTGAAGTAATTCACGTTGATAATATGGTGGAACCCAATGAGTACGCATAGCAGTTTTCAAAGCAGCCCAAGTAGCTGGAATAGGATATAATCTACAATGTTCAGACCACCAAACACATGCAAAACTAGTGAAAGCACAAACAGCAGCAGGAACACGTCTCTCCTCAGGATATTGTAAACATGTAAATTGTTGTTCAGTTTCTAACTCCCAAGTAAGATATATATCAGGAACATATCTACCCTCAAATGGTGGAATGTTCAATTTCAGTTTAGGGAGATGGTCATGATCACGTACCTGAGGTGGTTGTGCAGCCCTACCATTGCGATGATATGCATGAGGACGACCTGGTGGCAGTGGTGCTGGTGGTTGCATGTAGTTCTGATTTTGATCAACCTCATCCTCGTAATGGTCCTCCACCTCTGCAATAGCAGCAGGAGCTACAGAAGCATCAACAGAGGCACCAGAATTTTGACCAGGCTCAAGGGGAATGCGCAGTGCCCGTCCCACTTGATTTGGAAGGTGATGTTGTTGTTGTTGTTGTTGTAGAGGTGCGTTAGGTGCAGCCGGTGGTGGTGGTCGAAGACGCGCGAGCAATTCATTAAACTTGTTATCGAGCTTTGTTTCGAACATCTTCTCCATGCCATCTATCTTCTCCATGGCCTCTTGAAATATGTTTAGCACATCTTGCACCTGTCCACTCATCATTTGCTAAAATTTATCATGTAGCTCTTTGTTCATCATGTTCTCACAATCTGTCTCATCGGCTTGTGATCCTGCCATGGCTAGCAGCAATAGAAACACACAAGAATATGATCCTACAGACTACTAGGAAGTGGTGGTGGTGTATCACAAATCTGGCAAGCGAATCTCAAATTCATACCAGTTCTTACCCAGCAGCAGGTGGTGATCGATGATACGTCTCCAACGCATCTACTTTTCCAAACACTTTTGCCCTTGTTTGGGACTCTAACTTGCATGATTTGAATGGAACTAACCCAGACTGACGCTGTTTTCAGCAGAATTACCATGGTGTTATTTATGTGCAGGAGCAAACGTTCTCGGAATGACCTGAAACTTCATGGAGCCACTTTTCAGAAAATAAGAAAAATACCTTCAAAAGATGAAGGCCAGGGGCCCCACCACCTCTCCATGAGGGTGGGGGGCACGCCCCCCTACCTCATGGGCCCCCTATTGCCTCTCCGACTCCAACTCCATATATTCTGTTTCGGGGAGAAAAAACCAGGGAGAAGAAATTATTGCGTTTTACGATACGGAGCCGCCGCCAAGCCCTAAAATCTCTTGGGAGGGCTGATCTGGAGTCTGTTCGGGGCTCCGGAGAGGGGAATCTGTCGCCATCGTCATCATCAACCGTCCTCCATCACCAATTTCATGATGCTCACTGCCGTGCGTGAGTAATTCCATCGTAGGCTTGCTGGACGGTGATGGGTTGGATGGGATCTATCATGTAATCGAGTTAGTTTTGTTAGGGTTTGATCCCTAGTGTCCACTATGTTCTGAGATTGATGTTGCTATGACTTTGCTATGCTTAATGCTTGTCACTAGGGCCCGAGTGCCATGATTTCAGATCTGAACCTATTATGTTTTCATCAATATATGAGTGTTCTTGATCCTATCTTGCAAGTCTATAGTCACCTATTATGTGTTATGATCCGTTAACCCCGAAGTGACAATAATTGGGATACTTACCAGTGATGAACGTAGTTTGAGGAGTTCATGTATTCACTATGTGTTAATGCTTTATTCCGGTTCTCTATTAAAAGGAGGCCTTAATATCCGTTAGTTTCCGTAAGGACCCCGCTGCCACGGGAGGGTAGGACAAAAGATGTCATGCACGTTCTTTTCCATAAGCACGTATGACTATATTCGGAATGCATGCCTACATTATATTAATAAACTGGAGCTAGTTCTGTGTCACCCTAGGTTATGACTATTTCATGATGAACCGCATCCGGCATAATTCTCCATCATCGATCCATTGCCTACGAGCTTTCCATATATTGTTCTTCGCTTATTTACTTTCCCGTTGCTATTACTATCATCACTACAAAATACCAAAAACACTGCTTTTACTACTGTTACCTTTTGCTACCATTACCACTACTATCATATTACTTTGCCACTAAACACTTTGCTGCAGATATTAAGTTTCCAGGTGTGGCTGAATTGACAACTCAGCTACTAATACTTGAGAGTATTCTTTGGCTCCCCTTGTGGCGAATCAATAAATTTGGGTTGAATACTTTACCCTCGAAAATTGTTGCGATCCCCTATACTTGTGGGTTATCAAGACTATTTTCTGGCGCCGTTGCTGGGGAGCATAGCTCTATTCTTTGAGTCACTTGGGATATATATCTTCTTATCATTATGAACAACTTGGGAGATCCAAAAACCAGGATCTATCCCTCAACTACGAGGGGAGGTAAGGAACTGCCATCTAGCTCTGCACTTGATTCACCTTCTGTTATGAGTAAGTTTGCGACACCTACACCTGCTTCTGCTATTCGTTCTGATATGTCGCCTGTTATTGATGATGCCACTTCTGCTACGCATGATACTTATGATGAAACTACCTCTATGCCTGATACTACTGTGCCACTTAGTGATTTTCTTGATGAACAAATTGCTAGGGCTAGAGAAATTGAAAATATTGAATCTGATGATACTGATGAAAGTGATGATGAAGAATCACTTGTTATACCTAAGGGTTATGTTTTGGATCAAGAAGCTTCTTTCGCTATTTTAGCATGCAAAAATAGAAATGAAATCAAAAGGTTATTAGCTAAATGGAGTAAGCAATCTCTGAGTGCTAGAATGAAACCTGACCCTGCTTGTGCTACTTCACCTATCTTTGTTACTGATAAGGATTATGAATTCTCTATTGATCCTGATATAATTACTTTGGTTGAATCTGATCCTTTTCATGGTTATGAATCTGAAACTGTTGTTGCACATCTTACTAAGTTGAATGATATAGCCACCCTGTTCACTAAAGATGAGAGAACTCGTTACTTTTACATCCTCAAAATATTTCCGTTCTCATTAAAGGGTGATGCTAAGATATGGTTTAATTCTCTTGATCCTGGTTGTGTGCGTAGTCCCCAGGATATGATTTATTACTTCTCTACTAAATATTTCCCTGCTCATAAGAAACAAGCTGCTTTAAGGGATATATATAATTTTGTGCAAATGGAAGAAGAGAGTCTCCCACAAGCTTGGGGGAGGCTTCTCCAATTACTTAATGCTTTGACTGATCATCCTCTTAAGAAAAATGAAATACTTGATATCTTCTATAATGGACTAACTGATGCCTCCAGAGATTACCTGGATAGCTGCGATGGTTCTGTTTTCAGGGAAAGAACACCAGATGAACCTGAAATTTTATTGAACAACATGTTGACAAATGAAAATAATTGGACACCTCCGGAGCCAATTCCTGAGCCTATTCCTAAACCAACTCCGAAGAAGAGGGGTATTCTATTTCTCAGTCCTGAAGATATGCAAGAGGCAAAGAAATCTATGAAAGAAAAAGGTATTAAAGCTGAAGATGTTAAGAATTTACCTCCTATTGAAGAAATACATGGTCTTAATTTACCACCCGTTGAAGAAACATATAATCTTAATCCATTACCTATTGAAGAAACCCATGGTCTTGATAACCCGACACAGGTAGTAAAGGTAAATTCGCTCTATAGATATGATTAAGCTGAAATCCCATTTACTAAGCTTGCTAGCCCATGCTTAGATGAGTTTGATAAATTTATGGCTAAGCAAGAAGACCTTAATGCTTATTTTGGTAGACAATTGAAATACAATTCAAATATGCTTGAACACTTGGGTGATTATATGGCTAATGTTAAATGTGAACATAAACTTATTAGTAAACATGCTTCTATGGTTACCACTCAAGTAGAACAAGTACTTAAAGCTCAAAATGATTTGCTCAATGAATTGAATAATAAAAATAATGATAATGTTGTTAGAGTGGCTACTAGAACAGGTAGAATGACTCAGGAACCTTTGTATCCTAAAGGCCACCCTAAGAGAATTGAGCAAGATTCTCAAAGAAATAATATAGATACACCTAGTCCTTCTAAAAAGAAGAAAAGAAAAATGATACGACTTTGCATGCTTCTAGTGAACCTATTACTGAAACACCTGAGAATCCAAATGATATTTCTATTTCTGATGCTGAAACTCAATCTGGTAATGAACCTGAAACTAGTGATAATGTTAATAATAATGTTCATAATGATGCTCAACCTAGTAATGATAATGATGTAGAAATTGAACCTACTGTTGATCTTGATAACCCATAATCAAAGAATCAATGTTATGATAAGAAAGACTTTGTTGCTAGGAAACACGGTAAAGGAAGAGAGACATGGGTTCATAAACCCATGCCTTTTCCTCCCAAACCATCTAAGAAAAAGGATGATGAGGATTTTGAGCGCTTTGCTGAAATGATTAGACCTATCTTTTTGCGTATGCGATTAACTGATATGCTCAAAACCAATCCTTATGCTAAGTACATGAAAGATATCATTACAAATAAAAGAAAGATACCGGAAGCTGAAATTTCCACCATGCTTGCTAATTATACTTTTAAGGGTGGAATACCAATGAAACTTGGAGATCCCGGTGTACCAACTATACCATGCTCCATTAAAAGAAACTATGTTAAAACTGCTTTATGTGATCTTGGAGCCGGTGTTAGTGTTATGCTTCTCTCTTTATATCGCAGACTTGATTTGAATAAGTTGGCACCTACTGAAATATCTTTGCAAATGGATGATAAATCAACTGCTATACCTATCGGTATTTGTGAGGATGTGCCTATTGTAGTTGCAAACATTACTATTTTAACGGACTTTGTTATTCTTGATATTCCCGAGCACGATAGTATGTCTATTATTCTTGGAAGACCCTTTTTGAATACTGCAGTGGCTGTTATTGATTGCACTAAAGGCAATGTCACTTTTCATGTTAATGGTAATGAGCATACGATACACTTTCTGAGGAAACAACCTCAAGTTCATAGTATCATCTCTATTGGAAAAATTCCATCGATTATATTTGGAGGTTTTGAATTTCCTCTTCCTACTGTCAAGAAGAAATATGATATTCTTATTATTGGGGATGTGCATATCCTCGTTGAGGTAACATAGTGTTATTCGAAATTTCTCCGGTTCCATGTTATTCAGAATGAGTTCGTTAACAAGACTTGTTCAACCTTGTTAGTGGATTCCTTTTGATGACCATGAGATGGTTGAAACTATAAGGCACAACCCTCTGTACCCCACTTTTACTTTCTGTTATTTATATTAAATAAAATAAAAATAAATATTTTTCTCTCTGTTATCTGATTATCCGTGCAATATAAAAATACCTCGAAAATAAAAGTTCTCCAAATGCCTTGAAATTTAAATATGATTTTTTTTCTAGAATATTTGAGAATATTTGGCACTAAGAACACAGCAGGGGGGCCAACCACCTGCCCACGAGGATGGAGGGCGCGCCCTACCCCCTGGACGCGCCCCCTGCCTCATGGGCCCATGGTGGCCCTCCTCCACTTATTCTTTCACACACACACTTCTTCTTCCTCCCACAAACACGAATATCCAGCTCAAACCCGAGTCCAAGCTCGTTTTGCTACCATTTTTGATCTCCTTGCTCAAAGCACCTCTCACAAAACTGCTTGGGGAGATTGTTCCTTGGTATGTGACTCCTCCATTGGTCCAATTAGTTTTTATTCTAGTGCTTTATTCATTGCAAATTTTTTCTGCTTAGGTGACCCCGTTCTTGAGCTTGCATGTCAATTTTATATGGTCAAAAGTAGTTTTGATGCATGATATAGGCCCTAGGCACTTGTAGGAGTAGTTGCTATCAATATTATTGAGTTTGGTTTACTTTTATTTTGAAGTTACTAAAAAATGTCAGAATTTCTCAGAGGAAGAAATATGCTTAGGAAAATGTTCCAAGGTGGTTCTTCAAGGAAGCAAGGACCCATGCTTGCAATGCGTGATGCTGATGACGAGCCACCAAGAGATTCTCCAGTGCGTCCTTGTGAATGGCCCTCTGAGAACTTTATGGATCGAGCAGGAATTAAGGAAGAATTCAACGCATATTTGCGTAACGCTGATCTTGTGAGCTTCGAGGAAGAGAAGTGCAGCCAGTATCACAACCTCACCAGTACCTTTGTGAGGAGGTTTGAATTTTCAACTTCACGTAATTCTCCAACTGGCCTGTTTGATATTTATGATTATTCTTACACTATGGACTTAGAGGATTTTACCACTGCATGCAAGCTTCCACAATGGGGTAGTATAAGGGATCCTTGCAAATCTGAATTTAGAGATTTTCTTGCTAGCATAACTGTGGGAGAATCTAGAGATATTACACAAGCTACCATAGGGAGCATTCACTTTCCTGCCATACATTATTTTGCTATCTTCATAGGTAGATGCATCAATGGTAAATATGAGGCATGTCACATGTGTGTCCCCGATCTCAGTATTCTTGGCAGTGCTGTGTTAGGAGACCAATCTTATAATTTGGGAGCCATTGTTGCATGTAGGTTGCATCTTAATAGATTTAATGGAGATTTCGTTGGTGGAATTTATGCAACCCGCATAGCTAATTTTTTTGGTATAGCCATACGCGAAGATGATATTGAATTACCACCTGCTTACCTAGACTTTAATGCTATGGCTCACCACCAGTTTGTTGAGAGGAATGAATCACCTCTCTAGTATTTGACTAATCTTTGACAGATGCCGTGCTGTCCATATTACTCTCCCTGCTCCTGCCTTCTTTGATTATCAGGCAAGAGGAATATATACCATTACCAGAGAGGAGGTAGATGAGTACGAGAGGAGAGCGGAGGCCGCTCGTCGCCACGCTGCAGCTCAGCAGGCCATAGCCGCTGCATCACAGTACGACCCCATCTACTATTATGGATATCCACCAGGCCAGCCGTGGCCATAGACCAACTTAGGCCAAAAGCCTAAGCTTGGGGGAGTATGTATTTCCCACCGACATTACACTTATGTTCGCACACTCATTGCTAGATGTCGGTGCTCATACTTTTTCATTGTATCATCCATGCTAGTTTAATTTCCTTATTATGCGTTCTTCTTGTGTGTTTAATAAACCTTAAGAAAAACCAAAAAAATTAGTTGTAGCTTTTAATCAGTTTAATTTCCATGCTTGTAGTAGTAATTAAAAAGAAAACCTAAAAAGATTCCCTGTTCTTCTTTTGCTTGTTGGGAGCTTTCCCGTATAAATAGTTTTATTTCTTTTCTTTTCTTTTCTTTGGGGGTCGATAGGAGAAGACCATGATTAAATTGTTGAAGTGGCTCTTATATGCATTATTGTTGATCTGACAAAAGATCCCATATTGCCTTGTCTTGTCCTGTTTATTGAATGCTTGCAGATTCTAGCTTAGTCCAATGCATGTGCACTATTATTATTATTCACACTATTCTGTCGTGCGAGTGAAAGGCAATTATGATGATATATGATGGACTGGCTGAGATGAGAAAAGCTGGTATGAACTCGACCTCTTTTGTTTTTGTAAATATGATTAGTTCATCATTCCTGATTCAGCCTATTATGAATAAACATGTTTGCAATGACAACTAGAGATCATAGTTTCTTGTGCCATGCTTGATTAGCTATGAGTTATAATGGTTTACCTTGCGTGCCAACATGCTATTGAAATGGTTATGATGTGGTATGATAGGGTGGTATCCTCCTCTGAATGATTTAAGTGACTTGACTTGGCGCATATTCACGCATGTAGTTGATACAAAATCAATATAGCCTTCACGATATTTATGTTCATGGTGGACTATATCCTACTCATGCTTGCATTTGGTGTTGATTAATTTTAATTCATGTTCATGACTGTTGTCGCTCTCTAGCTGGTCGCTTCTTAGTCTTTTACTAGCTTTCACCTGTACTAAGCGGGAATACTGCTTGTGCATCCAAACTCCATAAACCCCAAAGTTATTCCATATGAGCCCACTATACCTCCCTATATATGGTATCTACCTGCCGTTCCAAGTAAATTTGTATGTGTCAAACTCTAAACCTTCAAATAAATATCATGTTTTGTATGCTCGAATAGCTCATGTATCAACTAGGGTTGTCTGTATCTTCCATGTTAGGCGGGTTATTCTCAAGAGGAGTGGACTCTGCTCCTCACTCACGAGATAAATGGCGGGTCACCGGGATGCCCAGTCCCATGCTTTATGCAAACTAAATCAAAATAATTGCAAACAAAACTCCCCCTGGGACTCTTGTTAGTTTGAGGCACTCGTTGTTTCGAGAAAGCCATGGATTGATGCTTGTTGGTGGAAGGGGGAGTATAAACTTTACCATTCTGTTTGGGAACCACCTATAATGTGTGTAGCATGGAAGATATCGCCATCTCTTGGTTGTTATGTTGACAATGAGAGTATACCGCTCAAAATATTATTCACCTCTGTTTCAAAACCGAGCTCTGGCACCTCTACAAATCCCTGCTTCCCTCTGCGAAGGGCCTATCTATTTACTTTTATGCCGATTCAACATCCTCTTATTAAAAAGCACCAGTTGGAGAGCACCGCTGTCATTTGCATTCATTACTATGAGTTTACATTGAGTATGACTTGACTGGATCTCTTTTACCATGAATTACAATGTCTAGTCAGTCCTTGGTCTTTAAAGGTGCTCTACCTTTATGTTTTGCGGTCTCAGAAAGGGCTAGCGAGATACCACCTAGTTATATCATATTATGATTGTTTTGAGAAAGTGTTGTCATCCGAGATTTATTATTATGGCTCGCTAGTTGATTATGCTATTGATATGAGTAAACTTGAGACCTATGCGTTACTGTGAATGTGGTTAGTTATAATCTTTGCTGAAAACTTGAATGATGGCTTTACATATTTACAACAACAAGAGCAAATAGAGTTTGTAAAAGTTTTTCTTTATCACTTTCAGTTTGTCAACTGAATTGCTTGAGGACAAGCAAAGGTTTAAGCTTGGGGGAGTTGATACGTCTCCAACGTATCTACTTTTCCAAACACTTTTGCCCTTGTTTTGGACTCTAACTTGCATGATTTGAATGGAACTAACCCGGACTCACGTTGTTTTCAGCAGAATTACCATGCTGTTATTTATATGCAGGAGCAAACGTTCTCGGAATGACCTGAAACTTCACGGAGTCACTTTTCAGAAAATAAGAAAATACCTGCAAAAGATGAAGGCCAGGGGCCCACCACCTCTCCATGAGAGTGGGGGGCGCACCCCCTACCTCGTGGGCCCCCTGTTGCCTCTCCGACTCCAACTCCAACTCCATATATTGTGTTTCGGGGAGAGAAAAAATCAGGGAGAAGAAATTATCGCGTTCTACGATACGAAGCCGCTGCCAAGCCCTAAAACCTCTCAGGAGGGCTGATCTGGAGTCCGTTCGGGGCTCTGGAGAGGGGAATCCGTCGCCATCGTCATCATCAACCATCCTCCATCACCAATTTCATGATGCTCACCGCCGTGCGTGAGTAATTCCATCATAGGCTTGCTGGACGGTGATGGGTTGGATGGGATCTATCATGTAGTCGAGTTAGTTTTGTTAGGGTTTGATCCCTAGTGTCCACTATGTTCTGAGATTGATGTTGATATGACTTTGCTATGCTTAATGCTTGTCACTAGGTCCCGAGTGCCATGATTTCAGATCTGAACCTATTATGTTTTCATCAATATATGAGTGTTCTTGATCCTATCTTGCAAGTCTATAGTCACCTATTATGTGTTATGATCCGTTAACCCCGAAGTGACAATAATGGGGATACTTACCGGTGATGACCGTAGTTTGAGGAGTTCATGTATTCACTATGTGTTAATGCTTTGTTCCGGTTCTCTATTAAAAGGAGGCCTTAATATCCCTTAGTTTCTGTAAGGACCCCGCTGCCACGGGAGGGTAGGACAAAAGATGTCATGCACGTTCTTTTCCATAAGCACATATGACTATATTCGGAATACATGCCTACACTATATCAATGAACTGGAGCTAGTTCTGTGTCACCCTAGGTTATGACTTTTACATGATGAACCGCATCCGGCATAATTCTCCATCACCGATCCATTGCCTATGAGCTTTCCATATATTGTTCTTCGCTTATTTACTTTTCCGTTGCTATTGCTATCATCACTACAAAATACCAAAAACATTGCTTTTTCTACTATTACCTTTTGTTACCGTTACCACTACTATCATATTACTTTGCTACTAAACACTTTGCTACAGATATTAAGTTTCCAGGTGTGGTTGAATTGACAACTCAGCTGCTAATACTTGAGAGTATTCTTTGGATCCCCTTGTGGCGAATCAATAAATTTGGGTTGAATACTTTACCCTCGAAAACTGTTGCGACCCCCTATACTTGTGGGTTATCAATCGACAACCGTCGTAGTCAAAACTCTCAAAGATTGGATAGAGTGATTGCCAGGTGGTGTCAAACGCATGATGTAGATGTATGTGGAGCTGGGAAGGCTTATGATATGGTAGCAAAAATGTCAGCCATAATCAATTCATAGATGCAAAGTTGAATAAACGCTCAACGACGGTACTGTGCTGGTCCTAGGCTAGACCGTACTAGAGACGTGAGCCTAGAACACGAACAAAATCATGGCGCGGCACGTAAACAAGGGAGGAGCACTCTCTGAAATTTTTTCTTTTTTTCACTTTTTTTGCACTTTTTTCCTCTTTGTTTTTGCTCTGCAACAATTGTTTTTCAAAAAAATCTACAAATGGTCTAAAAACTGACTAGCCAGAATTTTCCAGACTTAGTTTTTTTAGGTTGGAACTATTTTTCTACTACGGGTAGCACTGAATTTTGGGAGTCCTACTCTGTCACGACTCGAAGTATCTCGTGATCTGGAACTCGAAAACAAAGCAACAAATACTGGACTCGTACTAGGACTGGTGGCGGAGATGAATCTGGTGGAACTCTGACTGGTGGTTGTATATGATGATGGTATATCTGGACTGGGATTGGTGGTGGTATATGGCGATGGTATATGTGGACTCCGATTGGTGGTTGTATATGGCAGTGGCGATGTATATGGTGGGGTGGTGGTATATGGTAATGATGACGATGGTGCGGCCGCGGCGTGACAACCTGTGAGCAGAACTCGAAACTCTAAGGGACTAGATGCTAAGACCAGCAACTCGACACGACGATGCAACCGCAAATTCAACAAAGCAAAACTCTAAAAAGACTGTGCAAAGGCTCAGATTGGTTCGGATATGATGAACTAACCCTAATTTTTTGGCTTTTTTTCATGGACTGTAGGTATGAAGAACAGAATCGATCTAAACTACGAAAACTGTAAAATCTCACCGAGCAACCTGAAAATCTGATACCACTTGATAGAGGTGAAGGTGTCCCGATGTTTTGATGAGATGGTGGCTATCATTTTCTGTGGGAGTCGACCTTGACGATCTGACTACGAAAGTGCGAGACGTCACACCTTAGCAATCGCTAAACCAACTTCCGAGGGTTATTGACCACACTGGAGCATGATCAACCTGACCACGAGGGTCTGTTTCCTGCGAGCAAACGAAGAACAAGAAAGAAACTGAGATTGCAATCTGGATATTGCGAATATAAGATGAAAGCTTTATTGATCAAGGTGGGGTTCTGTGACACCTTGGTCTAGTCGTTGAACACAAACGAAGTACGGAAGTTGCAGCTATGGCGAACTTTTAATCTTTAAAAAACCCAAAGTCTAAACGATGCCCTAAGGGCTGTATATATGGAGGAAGAGGGGGGAATTTCGTGGCCCTTGGAGGAGGGGTCCGAAACCAACCCTAACTCTTGTTTCCCCACACATACGAACTCTAAAAACAGCCTATACTTAAGTATTTCGAAAATACATGGGCCTGGCCCAATAATAAGATGACGCAACACCTAGAACAGCCTATGGACAAAAATTATGAAGTGGCATCTTGTATATTTCGTCCAAGGCATCATGCACTCCTTATGGTGGCTTCAAAGTCCTGAAATCATCACTTGTAACTCCGTTTTTGATCCCCTTGCGCATGCCATCATCTCGATGCTTGGTCTTGCTCCAGTGTTGATCCCCCTTATCTATGCCAGCCCCTTCATTTGTAAGTAAAACAAATGTATCCAATTTAGGCAGCATCATATTCTCATGAACATTAGAATCATTACCAAGAAACGAAAGTACCTGATAATTTAATTGGCGTGCGCGAGCTCTAGTAATTGGTCCAGTATGTATAGCAGCAGGGGTTGTGGGTGTAACAATGGTTAGGGTTGGTTTCGGACCCCTCCTCAAAGGGCCACGAAATTCCCCCCTCTTCCTCCATATATACAGCCCTTAGGGCATCATTTAGACTTTGGGTTTTGTTTAGATTAAAAGTTCGCCATAGCTGAAACTTCGCGTACTTCATTTGTGTTCAACGACCAGACCATGGTGTCACAGAACCCCACCTTGATCAATAAAGCTTTCATCTTATATTCGCAATATCCAGATTGCAATATCAGTTTCCTGCTTGTTCTTCGTTTGCTCGCAGGAAACAGACCCTCGTGGTCAGGTTGATCGTGCTCCGGCGTGGTCAATAACCCTCGGAAGTTGGTTTAGCGATTGCTAAGGCGCGACGTCTCGCACGTTCGTAGTCGGCTCGTCAATGTCGACTCCCACTGAAAACTATAGCCACCATCTCATTCAAACATCCGGACACCTTCACCTCTATCAGGGAGGTGCCCACTCTTGACCTTTCCTTTTCTCTTCATAATTTTTTGTGCAGTTTAACCAAAATAAAGTGACATCAGCGCCTTGGCATTTTGGTGACACTGTACAAAAAATTGACTTATCTCATGAAAGTGAGGTATGTAATCTGTAAGCATTAACAATTGTCGCCGTCCTGGGAACGGGGGTACCCAGACTTGCTTTCCTGCGGCCCAGGGCGTGGCTCCACGAGCGGCCTGGTATGACCCATCTTCATCAACAAACACTCAAGACCCTCGCAAGAGGCCAAGCCTCGTGAGGCGGACGACACAAGACCTCCTCAGGGGCAGCCTCACTAGGCTAGCTCACGAGGGGCGGAGAGATCAAGGCGAGGGGCACCTCGTGAGGTTTCCGTGACATGAGCCATGATGACCAAGGCCAGGTGAGCACCAATGCGCGCAGAGTACTGGTTGCCTCTTTGGTTCTAAAGAGGCAGGCGCAGGCGAGGAGTCCCGAGGCATTAGGCAAAGGTTTCCATATTGGTGCAACGAGACCAAGACCAGTAGGACGGCAGGACAGAGGTCATCACGGAGCCTACGATGGCGCCACCACCAGAGCCTTTGGCAAGCGAAGACCACCTTTTGTCAGGATAGCTTGTACTAGTTGTCCCCCTTCAAATTGGCATTGTGGGATCCCTTCCCGCCTAAACATTTGGGAAGAGGAGCGGGGCCTGTATAAATAGGACTAGCCAGCACCATAGGGGGAGGAGGGGATCATTCAGACCATCCTCAGCACACAAGCTCATCGAGCTGAAGAACACCTCTCCTCGGGAGGCTGTTCTTCCCTTGTACTTGTTTGTCCCCAGCCTACAAGGCAATCCACCACACCACACTGGAGTAGGGTATTACACCGCAACGGTGGCCCTGATGACCCACAAGTATAGGGGATCTATCGTAGTCCTTTCTATAAGTAAGAGTGTCAAACCCAACGAGGAGCAGAAGGAAATGATAAGCAATTTTCAGGAAGGTATTCTCTGCAAGCACTGAAATTATCGGTAACAGATAGTTTTGTGATAAGGTAATTTGTAACGGGTAACAAGTAATAAAAGTAAGGTGCAGCAAGATGGCCCAATCCTTTTAGTAGCAAAGGACAGGCCTGGACAAACTCTTATATAAAGGAAAGCGCTCCCGAGGACACATGGGAATTATCATCAAGCTAGTTTTCATCACGCTCATATGATTCGCATTTGATACTTTGATAATTTGATATGTGGGTGGACCGGTGCTTGGCTACTACCCTTACTTGGAGAATCATCCCACTTATGATTAACCCCTCTTGCAAGCATCCGAACTACAGAAGAAGTACTAAGGTAAACCTAACCATAGCATGAAACATATGGATCCAAATCAACCCCTTACGAAGCAGCGCATAAACTAGGGTTTAAGCTTCTGTCACTCTAGCAACCCATCATCTAATTATTACTTCCCAATGCCTTCGCCTAGGCCCAAATAATGGTAAAGTGTCATGTAGTTGATGTTCGCATGACACCACTAGAGGAAAGACAACATACAACTCATCAAAATATCGAACGAATACCAAATTCACATGACTACTTATAGCAAGACTTCTCCCATGTCGTCAGGAACAAACATAACTACTCACAAAGCATATTCATGTTCATAATGAGAGTTGTATTAATATGCATAAAGGATCTGAACATATGATCTTCCACCAAGTAAACCAACTAGCATCAACTACAAGGAGTAATCAACACTACTAGAAACCAACAAGTACCAATCTGAGGTTTTGAGACAAAGATTGGATACAAGAGATGAGCTAGGTTTTGAGATGAGATGGTGTTGGCTAAGATGTTGATGGAGATTGACCCCTCCTGACAAGAGGATCGATGGTGATGATTTCCCTCTTCCGGAGGGATGCTTCCCCGGCAGAACAGCTCCGCTGGAGCCCTAGATTGGTTCCACCTCATGGCGGCGGAGTTTCATCCCGAGAGCTTGCTTATGATTTTTCCAGGGTGAAAGATTTCATATAGCCAAAGATGGGAACCGGAGGCCTACCAGGGGGCCCATGAGACAGGGGGGCGTGCCCCCACCCTCGTGGATGATGGGTGCCCCCCTCTGGTGCTTCCTTTGCCTAATATTTTTTATATATTCTAAAAATGACTCCCGTGGAGTTTCAGGACTTTTGGAGTTGTGTAGAATAGGTCTCTAATCTTTGCTCCTTTTCCAGCCCAGAATTCCATCTTTCGACATTCTCCCTCTTCGTGTAAACCTTGTAAAATAAGAGAGAATAGTCATAAGTATTTGATAAAATGTGTAATAACAGCCCATAATGCAATAAATATCGATATAAAAGCATGATGCAAATTGGACATATCAACTCCCCCAAGCTTAGACCTTGCTTGTCCTCAAGCGGAAGCCGATATCGAAAAGTATGTCCACATGTTTAGAAATAAGGTGTCGATAAAATTAAATACGGACATGAGAGCATCATGATCATTCTTATAACAGCAACATAAATATATATTGTCATATGATTTCTTATTCTAATGTAACAATTCATTCACAATTTTCAAGTATGAATCAGAAACTTCATTGAAAACTAACAAACTATAATCTCAGTCATTGAAGCAATTGCAATTTATCATAACATTGGAAATAGTCAATATAAGAGCTTTTTAGCAAGTCCACATACTCAACTATCATTTAGACTTTCACAATTGCTAACACTCATGCAATACTTATGGGTATGAAGTTTTAATCGGACACAGAGAAAGATAGTGTCTTATAATTTTGCCTCCCAACCTTTTACCTCAAGGGTAATGTCAACAATAATAGTTCATGAAAACTCACATCCAATTATCTATATATATATATATATATATATATATATATATATATATATATATATATATATATATATATCAGGATCTTTCCAACACACAGTGCTTGCCAAAGGATAAAATGTAAAAAGGAAAGGTGAAAATCACCATGACTCTTGTATGAAGTATAAGACAAGAATAAAAGATAGGCCCTTCGCAGAGGGAAACAGAGGTTGTCATGTGTCTTTATGGTTGGATGCACGAAATCTTAATGCAAAAGAACGTCACTTTATATTGCCATTTGTGATATGGACCTTTATTATGCAGTCCGTCGCTTTTATTTCTTCCACATCACAAGACCGTATAAAGCTTATTTTCTCCACACTAATAAATCATACATATTTAGAGAGCAATTTTTATTTCTTGCAATAATGACAACTTACTTGAAGGATCTTACTCAATCCATAGGTAGATATGGTGGACCCTCATGGCAAAACTGGGTTTAAGGATATTTGGAAGCACAAGTAGTATCTCTACTTGGTGCAAAGAATTTGGCTAGCATGAGGGGGAAATGCAAGCTCAACATGTTGGATGATCCATGACAATATAATTTATTTCGGATGTAAGAAAACATAACCCATTATGTTGTCTTCCTTGTCCAACATCAACTTTTTAGCATGTCATATTTTAATGAGTGCTCACAATCATAAAAGATGTCCAAGATAGTATATTTATATGTGAAAACCTGTCTTTTCTTTATTACTTCCTATTAATTGCAACAATGACCAAAACTATGTTTGTCAACTCTCAACAACTTTTTTTCATCTTACTCTTTATATGTGAAGTCATTACTCTCCATAAGATCCATATGACCTCTTTATTTCTTTTTATTCTTCCTTTTATTCCCTCAAGATCATAGCAAGATGGCAAAGCCCTTGAATCAAAACTAATCTTTATTATATTTAGCTCACGGGCTCGATTACATAGAAGGATCATAAAGCAAAACTCAAAAACTAAATCATACTAAAACTTTATTCTACTAGATTAAGATATTACCAAAAGGATCGAACTAAGAAAAACGGTAAAGATAAAAAGTGTGATGGTGATACGATACCGGGGTACTCCCCCAAGCTTGGCAGCTGCCAAGGGGAGTGACCATACCCGATACTCAATTCTCCTTTGGTGGTAGTGATGATGGAGTTGTTGATGATGTAGGCTTGTCGTCCGTCTTCCAAGGCATGGGCTCACCATCATAGAAGGATGATCGATTCTCCAAGATCCTCGAACCTGCAGCAAAACTCATCCTCTTTAATCTATATTCATACTCACAGTTTTGGTTTGCAGGTCATAGATCTGGGCTTGGAAGTTCTCGATTTTCTCGTGAAGCTTGAAGATGGTCTCCCCGATGTCCTTGGCATCCAACTTGTGCTTGTTGGTGAACTCCGTGATCATCATGTGGTTAGGTCGAGTCCGCGTTCCACCATCCCCTGGCACTTGAAAACTTGTTGCTCCATTTCTTCGAGTATTTTCTCCATGCTTCCGGTCCTCCTTGGTCCCTCAACATCGTGGATGTGCAGCACCCCCTCACGCAACTCAATGATTTGATGGTGTTGCAGCACCTCTGCGAGGTAGAGGTTGATGACCCTCTCGAAAAACTTGTCCTTGCGGGTGCTTAAAGACGTCATGGCGATCTAGATCTATCAGAAAAACAGCTCGAATCAAAGACAGGAGATATTTGCGTGGTACGGTGGTCAAAACCTTCGAGAGATTATATAATGAATTTTTACCGACCAAAAGAAGTATCTGCAAGAAAACAGAGTTCGGAGGGCACACGAGGTGCCCACGAGGCAGGGGGCGCGCCCAGGGGGGTAGGGCGTGCCCTCCACCCCCGTGGACGCCTCGTGTCCTTTCCGAACTCCTTCTTATTTTCCTATTTTCTTAAATATTCCAAAACAGAGAAAAAATGCTATTAGAATTGTTTTGGAGTCGGTTTACTTACCGTACCACATACCTCTTCCTTTTCGGAGGCTGAATCGTTCTGGAAGGTGTCCCTTATATACTCCTTCGGGGTTACAGATTCAATAACATTAGTTTCAACATTTATAGGATTACCTGAGATATAATGTTTGATTCTTTGACCGTTCACCACCCTCGGATTTGTTTCTTCAAACTTGTTGATTTTTATGGCACCAGAACGATAGACCTCCTCGATAACGTAAGGACCTTCCCATTTAGAGAGGAGTTTTCCTGCAGAAAATCTTAAACGAGAGTTGTATAACAATACATAATCACCTACATTAAACTCACATTTTTGTATCCTTTTGTCATGCCATCTTTTAACTTTTTCTTTAAACAGTTTTGCATTTTCATAGGCCTGGGTTCTCCATTCATCAAGTGAGCTAATGTCAAATAGTCTCTTCTCACCGGCAAGTTTGAAATCACAATTGAGCTCTTTAATGGCCCAATATGCCTTATGTTCTAGTTCGAGAGGTAGGTGACATGCTTTACCATAAACCATCTTATATGGAGACATAGCCACATGATTTTCATATGGAGTTCTATAGGCCCATAATGCATCATCAATTGGACCAAATCTTTCTAGATCTATTAACAGTCTTTTGCAAAATTAATTTAAGCTCTCTATTGCTCAGTTCTACTTGACCACTAGACTTTGGGTGATATGGAGATGCAATTCTATGATTAACATCATACTTAGCAAGCATCTTACGAAAAGCATCATGAATAAAATGTGAACCACCTCCAGTCATTAAGTATCTAGGGACTCCAAACCTTGGAAAAATAACTTCTTGAAGCATCTTAATAGAGGTGTTATGATCAGCACTACTAGTTGGAATAACTTCTACCCACTTAGTAATGTAATCAACATCAACTAAAATATGTGTATACCCATGAGAGGAAGGAAACGGTCCCATATAATCAAAGCCCCAAACATCAAATGGTTCAATAACAAGTGAACAATTCATAGGCATTTCTTGACGTCTACTAATATTACCAATTATTTGACATTCATCACAAGACAAGACAAACTTACGAGCATCCTTGAAGAGAGTAGGCCAATAAAAACCAGATTGCAATACCTTATGTGCAGTTCTATCTCCAGCATGGTGTCCTCCATAAGCCTCGGAGTGACACTTGCGTAGGATCTGTTCCTGTTCATGCTCAGGTACACAACGTCTAATAACACCATCTACTCCTTCTTTATAAAGGTGTGGGTCATTCCATAAGTAATGTCTTAAATCATAGAAAAACTTTTTCTTTTGTTGGTATGTGAAACTAGGTGGTATAAATTTAGCAACAATGTAATTGGCATAAGCAGCATACCATGGAGCAGTACGAGAAGCATTTATGACAGCTAATTGTTCATCAGGAAAGCTATCATCTGTAGGTAGTGGGTCATCAAGAACATTTTCTAACCTAGACAAGTTGTCTGCAACGGGGTTCTCAGCTCCCTTTCTATCAATAATATGCAAATAAAATTCTTGTAGCAAGAGAACCCATCGAATAAGTCTAGGTTTAGCATCTTTCTTTTCCATAAGGTATTTAATAGCAGCATGATCAGTGTGAAAGGTTACTTTATAATCAACAATATAAGGTCTGAACTTATCACAAGAAAATACAACTGCTAAAAATTCTTTTTCAGTAGTAGCATAATTTCTCTAGGCACTGTCTAGAGTTTTACTAGCATATTGGATAACATTTAATTTCTTATCAACTCTTTGTCCTAGAACAGCACCTACAACATAATCACTAGCATCATACATAATTTCAATGGGTAAATTCCAATCAGGAGGCTGAACAATAGGTGCAAAAATCAAGGCTTTCTTAAGTATTTCAAATGCTTCTACACAATCATCATCAAAGACAAAAGGAACATCTTTTTGTAAGAGAATAGTCAGAGGCCTAGAAATTTTTGAGAAGTCTTTAATGAACCTCCTATAAAAACCAGCATGACCAAGGAAAGTTCTTATACCTTTAATGTCTTTAGGACACGACATCTTTTCAATAGCATCAACTTTAGCTTTATCAACTTCAATTCCTCTTTCAGAAATTTTATGCCCCAAGACAATACCTTCATTAACCATAAAGTGGCACTTCTCCCAATTCAAAACAAGATTAGTTTCTTCACATCTCTACAAAACTCGATCAAGGTTGCTTAAGCAATCATCAAAAGAAGTTCCATATACAGAGAAATCATCCATGAAAACCTCAACAATCTTTTCACAAAAGTCAGAAAATATAGCAGTCATACATCTTTGAAAGGTAGCATGTGCATTACATAAACCAAAAGGCATACATCTATAAGAAAAGGTACCAAAAGGGCAAGTAAAGGTGGTCTTTTCTTGATCCTCTTTCGACACAGGTATTTGAGAGAAACCATAATAACCATCTAGAAAGAAAAAATGTGTATGTTTAGATAATACTTCTAGCATTTGATCAATAAAAGGTGAAGGGTAATGGTCCTTTTTAGTAGTTTTATTTATTCTACGGAAATCAATTACCATTCCATAACATGTAACAATTATTTGTGGGGTCAATTCATCTTTATCATTAGGAACAACAGTAATACCTCCCTTCTTAGGGACACAATGGATATGACTTACCCACTGACTATCAACAACAGGATAAATTATACCTGCCTCCAGAAGCTTTAGTATTTATTTTCTTACAACTCTTTCATCTTAGGATTTAACCATTGTTGGTGATCAACAACTGGTTTAGCATCTTTTTCCAATTTTATTTTGTGTTGGCATAGAGTGGGACTAATGCCCTTAAGATCATCAAGAGTATATCCAGTAGCAGCATGGTGCTTCTTCAGAGTTTTCAATAATTTCTCTTCTTCTTGCTCTCCTGAAACTGTTTGGAAGTAACTGTGAGTCACGAGGACTCAGCAATCTCACACCCTCGCGATCAAGACTATTTAAGCTTATGGTTCCCAAAAGGTAGTGAGGTGGAGCTGCAGCAAGCACTAGCATATATGGTGGCTAACTTACGCAAATGAGAGCGAGAAGAGAAGCAAAACACGGTCGAGAAGATATAAAGATCAAGAAGTGATCCTGAAACTACTTACGTTCAAGCATAACACGAGACCGTGTTCTCTTCCTGGACTCCGCCGAAAAGAGACCATCACGGCTACACACGCGGTTGATTCATTTTAATTAAGTTAAGTGTCAAGTTTTCTACAACCGGATATTAACAAATTCCCATCTGCCCATAACCACAGGCACAGCTTTCGAGTTCAAAACCCTACATGGGTGTCCCAACTTAGCCCATCACAATCTCTCATGGTCAACGAAGGATATTCCTTCTCCCAGGACGACCCGATCAGACTCGGAATCCCGGTTACAAGACATTTCGACAATGGTAAAACAAGACCAGCAAAACCGCCCAATGTGTCGACAAATCCCGATAGGAGTCGCACGTATCTTGTTCTCAGGGCACACCGGATAGGTCAAGCTACGAGTAAAACCAACCCCCGAGTTGCCCCGAGGTGGCCCCGCAGGCTGCCCATTTCGGACCAACACTCAAAGGAGCACTGGCCCGGTGGGGGGGGGGGGTTTAAAATAAAGATGACCCTTGAGTCCGCAGAACCCAAGGGAAAAAGGCTTAGGTGGCAAATGGTAAAACCAAGGATGGGCCTTGCTGGAGGAGTTTTTTTCAAGGCGAACTGTCAAGGGGTTCGCATTATAACCCAACCATGTAAGGAACGCAAAATCAAGGAACATAACACCGGTATGACGGAAACTAGGGCGGCAAGAGTGGAACAAAATACCAGACATAAGGCCGAGCCTTCCACCCTTTACCAAGTGTATAGATGCATTAATGTAAACAAGATATAATAATGATATCCCAACAATAATCATGTTCCAACAAGGAACAAACTTCAACTTCACCTGCAACTAGCAATGCTATAAGAGGGGCTGAGCAAAGCGGTAACATAGCCAAACAACGGTTTGCTAGGAAAGGGTGGGTTAGAGGCTGGACATGGCAACATGGGAGGCATGATATAGCAAGTGGTAGGTATCGTAGCATAGCAAAAGAGCGAGCAACTAGCAAGCAAAGATAGAAGTGATTTCGAGGGTATGGTCATCTTGCCTGCAAAGTTCTCCGAACTGACGAAAGCTTGATCCTCGTGAACATACTCAATGGGTTCCTCGATCACAAACTCGTCTCCCAGCTCTACCCAAAGCAAGAACACAAGCAAAGGAAAACAACAATCAACCCCGATGCAATGCGCAAGCAACATGATGCAAAACATGGCATGATATGCGGGATGTGATATGCAAAGCATATGCGTGCTTCGGAAGGAAAAGATTGAACCAGGCCTCAACTTGGCAAACCAAGTGTGCCGCTGGAAAGATGAGTTGATTTTGGTTGAAATCAATATAAAGATCACCGGAATCGGATGCATGGTTTGCAAATGGCAAGCAAAACAATAATGGCACAATTCTGTGATTAACAGCACGATGTCATCTAGAATGCAACAACAAACTAAGCTATTGCACTCCAACATAGCAACAAAGCACATGGCAGTGATCTACTCAAGATGCTTGACAAAAGATGAACACTGAGCTACGGCTAAATCACACAAGAGAAGGTTCAAACAAGCATGGCAAAAGTGCAAGAGATATCAGCTTCCAAGACTTGGTGAAAATAACATGCTGCCAGGAATTAACATCAGGAAGCAATGTTTAGAGCAAGCTAACAACATGCTACAGTAACATCACATAGCAAACAAAGGCATGGAATGAATCTACTGAAAGCATATAACAAAAGTCCCTTAGTGACCATAAGCCAAAAAGGATCAGAAGATATGATGGCACCCATGTAAACATAGCAAGTTTCGTTAACAGATTCAGACTTAGCAGAAAACTGGACATGGCATAAATAGAGTTATGAAGACATGTTTGCGAGCTCGATTCACTCAACACAAGGCATTGCATGGCAAGCTTAGCATACTACCAGAAAGAAGACATGATTATGAAGCTAACCAAAGCAAGAACAAGCTCATAGCATGCATGGATCAACTACAACAACCTTGGTAAAATTGAGTAACATGTAAACAATCTGCCAGGAACATTTTATAGCAAAAGTAGAGCAAGATTGAGTCATGCTAGGGCACTCCATAAATGCAAACAATATCACGAGAGCTACCTTGCATGGGTAATGACTTAGTGAAATTCAAGTCCCTAAAATCAACAATATCATGAGAGCTACTTTGCATGCTTGTGCTAGTAACCACATTGATCACAAAAATACATGGCATACACCCATGTAAAGATGGCATGGTATATATCAAAACACATGTAGAGCTCATGCCCATATGCAGCACACAATAAATGTAGCAAAAAAGACAAATGCTCATAATCTGCTAAGTAATAGGAACTAACATTTTATAGCACTCTTGCATCAACAATTTGGGCATCAAGATGTACTCAAACAAGCATGGCACAATGGAACAAAATGAAGAGCACATCCAGATGAACATTTTGATATATCATGCATGCAAAATGGATCTATGGATGAGGAGTTATGGCTTGTTGAACAGGGCTATAAAATAATCATAGAAAAAGGACTTGGTGGAAAATTCGACCTCCGAAAGTCAATGGGACGAGGGCGTGCAGGACGAGGAGATCCAGGACATGGACGCGCCATTTGGATGGTGGAGCGGGTGGAAATCGTCCACCTCGCGGTGGATCTGGATGGGGCGGCCGGCGACGGGGCTTCTGGGCGGCGGAGCTCGCCGGTGCTGGGGCGAGGTCACCGCGGGGTGCGGCGTGTGCGGTGGCCGGAGTGGCGGCGGGGAGCGGCGGAGCTCGCCGTGGGATCCGGCGACAGGAGGTCGGCCTCGCGTGGCGCGGGGTCGCCGGCGGGAGGAACTCTGGCGGAGTAGCGGCGAAGGTGGCCGGCGTTGACCAGCGAGACGGCGAACACGGCGAGGAGGAGGCGCGGGCACGCGGGCACGGTTGGCGGCGGCGGGCGGCGAACCAGGCCGGGAGGGCCGCGGTCGGGCCTTGGCGGGACCGCGCGGTGGGGCGCCGCGAAGTGGGGCGGCCTGAGCTAACATGGCACGCCGTGGTTGGCTGCGGAGGTGGAGGCGGACATGTCCGGCGAGGGGAAATTGTCCGGTGGCGCGGCGGAGGATTGGATCTAGGGTTTCGCCCGAAAATTGGACGGGGAAGACCTTTATATAGGTGTAGGGAGTTTGGAGTGTCCAAATGGAGTGCGGTTTTCGGCCATGCGATCGTGATCGAACGCCCGAGAGGATGGAGGGGTTTTTGATGGGTTTTGGGGCACTTTGAAGGGGTGTTCGGCTACAACACACACGAGGCCTTTATGGTTCCCCGGATAGCCGTTGGAGTATCAAATGGACTCCAAATGGAACGAAACTTGACAGGCGGTCTACCGGTGGTGTACCAAGGCCGCTTGGCAAATCTCGGTCCATTTCGAGAAAGTTTAACACCCACTCACGAAAAGAGGCAAAAGGAGGGCTTCGGAGGACGTAGGAGGGCCGAATTGCACAACGGACAACGGGGAAAATGCTCGGATGCATGAGACGAACACGTATGCAAATGCGATGCACATGATGACATGATATGAAATGCATGGCACACAAACAAAAGACAAGGCAACAACAGCGAATAACTGGAAGACACCTGGCGCAACGGTCTCAGGGCGTTACAATTATATGCTCTTGTTCGGACCTTCGAAACATGGCAACATTATTTATGGCCTAAGGAATTTGTTATACATTCTAATCATGAATCTTTGAAACACATTAAAGTCAAGCAAAACTAAACCGTAGACATGCTAAATGGGTTGAATTCATTGAGACTTTCCCTTATGTCATTAAACACAAGAAGGGTAAAGAAAATGTTATTGCCGATGCATTGTCTCATCGTTATACTATGCTTTCACAACTTGACTTTAAAATATTTGGTTTGGATACCATCAAAGATCAATATGTGCATGATGCTGAATTTAAAGATGTATTGCAGAACTGTAAGGAAGGGAGAACTTGGAACAAGTTCATTCTTAACGATGGATTTGTGTTTCGTGCTAACAAGCTATGCATTCCGGCTAGCTCCGTTCATCTTTTGTTGTTGCAGGAGGAGCATGGAGGAGGATTAATGGGACACTTTGGCGTCAAGAAGATGGAGGATATACTTGCTACACATTTATTTTGGCCAAAGATGAGACGAGATGTTGAGCATTTTGTTGCTCGCTGCACAAAAAGCTAAGTCATGACTCAATCCTCATGGTTTATATATGCCTTTGCCTGTACCTGGTGTTCCTTGGGAGGATATATCTATGGACTTTGTTTTAGGTTTACCTCTAACAAAGAAGGGGAGGGATAGCATATTTGTTGTCGTGGATAGGTTCTCGAAAATGGCACACTTTATACCATGTCATAAAAGCGATGATGCTGTTAATGTTGCTGATTTGTTCTTTCATGAAATTATTTGCTTTCATGGTGTGCAAATACTATTGTTTCAGATCGTGATACTAAATTTCTTAGCCACTTTTGGACATGTTTATGGGCTAAGTTGGGGACTAAACTTCTTTTTAGTACTACTTGTCACCCCCAAACTGATGGACAAACTGAAGTAGTCAATAGAACATTTTCTACTATGCTTAGGGCTGTTTTGAAGAATAATAAGAAAATGTGGGAAGAATGCTTGCCTCATATTGAATTTGCTTATAATCGTTCATTTCATTCTACTACTAAGATGTGCCCTTTTGAAATTGTGTATGGTTTCCTACCTCATGCACCTATTGACTTGTTGCCTCTTCCATCTTCGAAGAAGGTTAATTTTGATGCTAAAGAATGTGCTAAATTGATTTTTAAAATGCATGAGTTAACTAAGGAAAACATTGAGCGTATGAATGCTAAATATAAACTTCCGGGAGATAAGGGTAGAAAACATGTTGTGTTTGCACCTAGAGATCTTGTTTGGTTACATTAGCGTAAGGATAGATTTCCTAATTTGCGCAAATCAAAGCTAATGCCATGTGCTGATGGTCCTTTTCAGGTGTTAGAGAAAATAAATGATAATGCATATAAACTTGAGCCGCCTGCAGATTTTGGGGTTAGTCCCACTTTTAACATTGCAGATTTGAAGCCTTATTTGGGTGAGGAAGATGAACTTTCGTCGAGGACGACTTCATTTCAAGAAGGGGAGGATGATGAGGACATCAATACCATTGTTACACCCATGGCCCCTGCTGCTATACATACTTGACCAATTATTAGAGCTTGCGCACACCAATTGAATTATTAGGTACTTTCGTTTCTTGGTAACGGTTCTAATGTTCTTGAGCATATGATGCTTCCTAAATGGGATACATTTGTTTTGCTTACAAATGAAGGGCCTAGCTTGGACAAGAAAGATGAACCTTGGAGCAAGTTCAAGCATGGAGATGATGGCATGCGCAAGGGGATCAAGAATGGAGTTACAAGTGATGATTTCAGGACTTTGAAGCCACCATAAGGAGTGCATGAAGCCTTGGACGAAATATACAAGATGCCACTTCATAAATTTCGTCCAGAGGCTATTCTAGGTGTCGCGTCACCTTATTATTGGGCCAGGCCCATGTATTTTCGAAATACTTAAGTATAGGCTATTTTTAGAGTCCGTATGTGTGGGGAAACAAGAGTTAGGGTTGGTTTCGGACCCCTCCTCCAAGGGCCATGAAATTCCCCCTCTTCCTCCATATATACAACCCTTAGGGCGTCATTTAGACTTTGGGTTTTGTTTAGATTAAAAGTTCAACATAGCTGCAACTTCGCGTACTTCGTTTGTGTTCAACGACCAGACCAAGGCGTCACAGAACCGCACCTTGATCAATAAAGCTTTCCGCTTATATTCGCAATATCCACATTACAATCTTAATTTCTTTCTTGTTCTTCGTTTGCCTGCAGGAAACAGACCTTCGTGGTCAGGTTGATTGTGCCTAGCGTGGTCAATAACCTCTCGGAGTTGGTTTAGTGATTGCTAAGGCGTGACATCCTCGCACGTTCATAGTCGTATCGTCAAAGTCGACTTCCTCCAAAATGATAGCTACTATCTCATCGAAAGGCGGGACACCTTTGCCTCTATCATGAGGACGAACAAAAGAAACAGACAAGCAGATGAAGGTGTGTGCGATATACAACATACGGTTCACTCGGATGAACTGTTTGTTATTAGGCAACACAAAAGAAACGGTCAGCCAGATCAAGGTGTGTGCGATATATGCATGAAGTTCACTCGGCCCATGTCATCTGTATGTGACCTCTTTGGCAACCGTTCGCTCCCTAGGCGCCTCTTCATGTACCGTGGCAACTATCCACCGACTCTTCGCCTTTCCCTCTCGATTTGGATCTGCTACCGCACGCTAGCTCTTCCTCCCTCCTCCATTTGCCTTCACCCTTCCTGCCATTGCTCAATCATCTTCTCCATGGAGGGAATAGGCCGGAAATGACCCTGTTATTCTTGCCCTGATCTGAATGATGACGTGGTGGAGGAACTCATTGATCGGTGCGATGTCATCACCTCGGCTAACATGGCAGGTTCGTTCGAGACCATTCTCAACTCAACTAATAACATCATTACAAGGAACACAAGGGTCCATGAGCGGTTTGATCTCCCCTATCTTCTTCGCCGTGACCTTGCTGACTGGTGCAGGGACGAGGGAAGCCTCGCCTTGTGTAACTTGATGCTTCTTGATAATGATACATATGATGTTAAGATGCCCTCGCTTGAGGGCAACGCTTGGGCAGCCGCAAATGGAGATTGGGTTGTTTATATTGGGTATAACTGCGAGTGGGAACTTGTGAATGTGTACACTCGTCACCGGGTTCCACTTCCAAAAATCTCAGACGACTGCCTAGAGGTTGAGTACACCGGAATTCTACATGAGTTCAAATACGATCATCCTGACTGTCGTCTACAGAAGATAGCAATTTGTCAAGTTCCCAACCGCTCTCGGGATTACACGAACTATGAAGTTGTTGCTATCTTTGACAAGCTTGTTGCCGTCCTTACTTCCACGCCTCGATGGATATGTCTCAAAAATCAATTTCTGTATACGGATGAGTACTGTGATGCAATTCAATACGAGGGTCTTGTGTTTGCTACCACCACTCGTGGCACTGTTTTTGCATGGAATCCTGATGCTCTTTTTGTGTTTCCAAGGTCCTGTGAAAATTCCACCACCTATACTTGAATTTTTTTACGAGCATGAGGACGAGCAGGATCCATATACTCAGTGGCGCCTGGCAACTTATTCCGATGGATCACCTCTTCTGGTCTGTATACAAGGCACTACTGATGTTACTAAGGAAGCAGGTGTTGCCTCCCATGGTTGCACTCTCCGGACCTATTCCAACATCCGTTGCAGGGTATACTAGTGTACTAGCGCCAACACCTTCTCCCTGGTTCAGTATTGAAAGTCTTGGAGGAAACTATGGTGGAAGGCGATCCAGCTGCTATTGACACAACGTTACTACCATTTATGAGAAGCAACTATATCTATACCTGACATTAGTATGCTTACCTACCGTCCCAATATGGGTCCTGACATAGGCTGCTTCAGCCTCGGTGATCAGTCATGCGTTGGTCTCGAGATTGATAGTAGCTGGCCCTTCCCAAAGAATCACTTCTGGTTCAAAGCAAGCGTTTCCAACACCGACGAGTGGTTGAGCTGAAGTTCATTTCATCGCTTTGTTATTTGTTGCGTGAGAAAAAATTTACTAGAATGTTTTGTTGGAAATGATCTATAATCCAACGTGTATCCTAATTGTCGTTATGGGATCATGACTTGTTGTATGTAATCAATGGTACATTTGCATATGCGTCCATCAACTCACACCTGCTAGTGGTGTCCATATGAACAGTGCTAGTGATTTTAGTTGCAAAAATTATATAGTGCTAGTGATTTGTAGTTGCATATTTTGACAAATCACAGTGTTACAAGGTTGACAAATGGCAATGTTACTAGATAAACAAATGTCAATCTCTCTAGTTTAACAAATGGCAACATACCCAAAATGACAGATATGTAAATCTTACCCAATTGTTTGTACGCGCTTACACACGGGTCATGCAAAACAACCGTTGCATTGAAGGGATGCAGAAATCCTGCTCGGCACATTTTCCCTTGGATTCCTAGGGAAGCTGTCGGTTTGCATACGGGTGTTCTAACTAAAACGTTTGCGATGAGTGTTTTATATTTAAAAACCATTGGCGTTTTTCAAAAGAAAATCGTTTGACAAGTCTGTACATTAAGAGAGAAAAACGCGAGTTCGTTCAAACCATAACTTGCATTCAGTCACACTGCGAAGTTATATTCATATGATCGAGAATTTGAGATAGAGTATTAAACGCCAAAAAACTATTTTCGGCGGCGGCGGAGGCGGCGTGTCGTGCCGTCGTTGTCGTCCTCCGGGACGCCATTATTGAAGTCTTCAAGGCAGTGATACGTCTCCAACATATCTACTTTTCCAAATACTTGTGCCCTTGTATTGGACTCTAACTTGCATGATTTGAATGGAACTAACCCGGACTGACGCTGTTTTCAGCAGAACTACCATTGTGTTATTTATGTGCAGGAGCAAACGTTCTCGGAATGACCTAAAACTTCACGGTGACACTTTTCAGAAAATAAGAAAAATATCTGCCAAAGATGAAGGCCAGGGGGGCCACCGTCTTGCCATGAGGGTGGGGGCATGCCTGCGCCCCTAGGGCGCGCCCCCCTACCTCGTGGGCCCCCCTGTTGTGTCTCCAACTCCAACTCCACCTCCATATATTGAGTTTCGATGAGAAAAAAATCAGAGAGAAGAAATCATCGCGTTTTACGATATGGAGCTGCCGCCAAGCCCTAAAACCTCTCAGGAGGGCTGATCTGGAGTCCGTTCGGGGCTCCGGAGAGGGGAATCCGTCGCTATCGTCATCATCAACCATCCTCCATCACCAATTTCATGATGCTCACTGTCGGTGTCAAAACCGGCGGATCTCGGGTAGGGGGTCCCGAACTGTGCGTCCAGGCCGGATGGTAACAGGAGGCAAGGGACACGAAGTTTTACCCAGGTTCGGGCCCTCTCGATGGAGGTAAAACCCTATGTCCTGCTTGATTAATATTGATGATATGGGTAGTACAAGAGTAGATCTACCACGAGATCAGAGAGGCTAAACCCTATAAGCTAGCCTATGGTATGATTGTTGATGGTATGTTGTCCTACGGACTAAAACCCTCCAGTTTATATAGACACCAGAGAGGGTTAGGGTTACATAGAGTCGGTTACAATGGTAGGAGATCTGAACATCCGTATCGCCAAGCTTGCCTTCCACGCCAGGGAAAGTCCCTTCCAGACACGGGACGAAGTCTTCAATCTTGTATCTTCATAGTCCAGGAGTCCGGCTGAAGGTATAGTCCGGCTATCCGAACACCCCCTAATCCAGGACTCCCTCAGTAGCCCCTGAACCAGGCTTCAATGACGACGAGTCCGGCGCGCAGATTGTCTTCGACATTGCAAGGCGGGTTCCTCCTCCAAGTACTTCATAGAAGATTTTGAACACAAAGATAGTGTCCGGCTCTGCAAAATAAGTTTCCACATATTGCCATAGAGAGAATAATATTTACACAAATCTAATTTGCTGACGTACTCCGTAGTGTGACATCACACCACGGCCAAGCTTTTATTCGAACCATTTTACTTTCCCATCTTAGCGTGTTATGTGAGGCGGTTTCCTTGGCACGTCTTGTTAAAGCAGAGATCGTGCCCCCTTATTCCGGGATTCTCATCAATACGGGAGTGGGTAACCCAACCACTTCTAGGACTCCTAGATCATAGGCAAGTCCAAACGGACACAGGTAGGACGCTCGATATCCACCCTCTTTATAAAGGGACGAGGCCTTTTATTTTTCCCTCCTGTGCTCAATCGAATCCTTCCCCCACCTCAAGCTCAAACGCCCAAAGTTCAGGTCAGGTGCTCCGAACCTTCAGTCATGTCCGGATCTAGCATTCAAGGCCGATGGGTGCCTTCTTCCGTCACGGAAGAAGACGTCAAAAAGTTGAGGGAGGCCAGATATCTGACCGCCAAGATTCTGCATCGGCTGCCTGCCCGGGGGCAGGCCGTCCCCTCCCCCGAACCCAATGAGAGCGTCGTGTTTGTCTCCCACTTCCTCTAAGGTCTAGGCCTTGCATTGGATCCTTTTGTCAGGGGCTTGATGTTTTACTACAGGCTAGATTTCCATGATCTTGCTCCGGACTCCTTTCTTCATATCACGACATTTATTGTTGTGTGCGAGGCCTTCCTCCGGGTTACCCCTCACTTTGGCCTATGGCTCAAGACCTTTGAAGTAAAACCGAAGATGATCGAGGGGCAACATGCGGAGTGTGGAGGTGCCTCAATAAGCAAGATGACGGGAGCTGCATGGCCCAAAGGTTCCATTCCAGTGGTGTCTGAATTGTGGCAACAGGAGTGGTTCTACATCACGGCTCCTAGAAGTGCCAAGTGGGCGGCCGCCCCTGTCTTCCGCCCGGGCCCTCCACCACAACTGCTGTCATGGATTAGCAGAGGATTGAGCTGGGGTCCGGCCAAGGACGTGCCTATACTGCAAAGCCGCATTCAAGATCTCTTTAAATGGAGATTTCAGTTTGGTTGCGGTAGCACAAGTTATGTTGGTTCGCCAAGTCCAGCCTTGGAAACGCCGGCCTCTTCGCTTGTGGGAGTTTAATCCTGAGGGACCGCGAGCCATTCAAAATTTCCTTGGCCTGACGCATGAGGAGATGTATAAGTCGTTCTTCGGACCTCAAGTGGAGTGTCCGGAAATCACCGAGGACACGGGCCTGAGTAGCAACCGCGCCGCCGAACAGGTAAGGCATCTTCCGACCGAGCATACTACCTCTCCTTTGATGCGAAGTTATTTCTGAGAGTCCGCTTTTTGACCAGGACTGGCTAACGAAGGCGAAGTTGATTCGGTGCTCGGCCCCCCTCCCTGAGGGTTTGGAAATCCCGATATTGGAAAAGATGCTCCAGGCCGCACCTTGCCCGGAGCCCTTGAAGGAAAATGCGGGCGGTCGTGGGCCCCAAACGCTGGCCGCTCTAGCCGAGGGAGCGAGCGTCTCCATGAAGGAAGTCGACCAGAAGAGGAAAATGATTGCGTTTGGGGATTCGGAAGCCGAAGCTTCCAAACGGGAGAAGAAGTCTCCCACAGAGGGTCCTACCCCGGGGGGTGCGGTTGCCGCACAAAGTCCGCGGGGTGATCAATTCTCCCACGAGTCATAAGTGACCCAAAATACCTTAATAGTACATATATGTCGTCTTTTCTTCTGATAAGATAACCACTTCATGTATCTTTGCAGTTCGGGCCTTAGCCCATCTCAAATGAGCTCGTCTTCAGGGGATCTTCTTCCAGAGATGATGGAGAGCGAAACGCCTCCTTCGGACTCCTCTGCTCCAGAAGTGGGCGACCGTGAAGTGTCATCGCAGAGGGCCTCTCCGAGTCCGGCGAGGCCAGAAGATAATCCCGTTGACCCCCGAAGTTCCCAGTGTCCGGCTCCCTAAGAGAGCAGACAAACGAGTTTGGCATCGTCTAGTGTGCGGTCGGATGTTCTGAGGGGGTTGGTGGGGCGAGCGGCCATCTCAGATGAACACCGTGTGCTGATGAATACGGTGATGGAGAGAATCTCGTCCGCCGAAAGCGGATTGCATAAAGCTTTTATGAATCTACTAACAGGCTTTGAGGTACGTAAAATAATGTATGATAGTCCTGCACATACTAGGTGTGCCCTGTGTAGATAGTAGCCCCTAAGACTCTGGTCGTCGTCGAAAATGATGATGAACAAAGGATCATATTCCCAGGTAATAACCATACTACCTTTATGTGCAGGTGATGGAAGCTCCGGTGGCTAGTCGGGCTCGGGAGTTTGCCCATTTAGAATGGCAGTTGGATGCGGTAGACGCCGACATCGAGCTTGTTAACAAAAGGCTTGAAGAGGCCCAAGGTAAGTGTCATTATCTGGTAAACACCACATAGGAAGAGCAGCATGATGCCAGTATCTTTAATGTGTTGTGACTGCAGATGGAGCTGCCACTGTTGAAGCCTTGTGGGCAGAACTTACCCGAGCCAAGGAACAAGCGAGGTTGGGTAATGCGGCTGCTTTGAAGGCGGCCGAAGAGTTGCAAGCAGAGAAGGCCGCGCATGGCGAGAGCCGAGATAAGATGGCCAAGATGGCCATGGAATTAAAAGCCGCCACCGACCGTTGCCGGGTTCTTGAAAAGGAAAACCAGGCGAAGGTATCGGACCTTGAGAAGGCTGCTGCAATTGGAAAAGACCTCCGCTCTGCAATGAGGGCAAAGAAGGAGGAGCTGCGGGAAGCCGGGGATATTGTAGCTGGGAAATCCTTTATGCTGCAGAGGAAGTTCGGAGGTCCATGGTATGCCCCTCTGGATCGGCTGTGGAGTTCGGAAGATGTGTATATGGATTTGGCGGCGAGCGCTGCCGATGCGGCCAAGTACTTCTAGAGTCAGACGGACCGTGAAGTAGACCATCTATTTTGGAAACAATTTCTTTCTCCCGAGCGTCCGCTTTCATTGACGGACAAATTAACTGAATGGGCCGAACTAAATAGGTTGTCCGGACTCTCCATGAGGTCTGTTGTGGATCAGCTATGGCCGGAAAGGTCAAAACCGAGCAGCTATTTCAGCTTGGTGCAGTAGTTCCTTGACGTGGTGTCGCGCATAAATGCGATGAAGAGGTCGGCGTGCATAGAAGGCGCATGAATGACCTTTTCCCGTGCTAAAGCATACTGGGCAGAGATGGATGCAACCACTGTTGCAGCGCAGGATTCAGCCATAGGTCGAAGGGCTGCTGAGCACTACTTTGAGGAAGTTCTTGAGGGTGCTCGTTTGATAGAGACCCAGTGCTCAAAAAATATTATGTTTGAGTGACATGTAATCTCATTGTAAGCGAAATGCTTGTATACATTTTCATAAGGCTATTTTTATACTTTTGCCTGAAAGTATTGTGATGCCTCCTGGGCGGCCGTTTATGTATACATCTGTATAACCTGAAAGATTGCAATCGTCGGCTTCAAACCCCACGCATATAATGTGGAGGTGTTCGCAGAAACACGCATTCACACTTAACCCAACGTCTTGGTCCTATTAAGGAGGTGATAGCGGAGCGAGCGAGGCAACCGGACTATAATGCTTTAACACTTTCACTTAGCCATAGGAGTTTGACAGTGGGGCTACTAGATAGCCCCTGGTGGCTCCGCACTCTCCCGATCCCATGGTGCGTATATGCCTGGCCGGAAAGCGGCCCTTCGTTAAGGCGGGGGAATTCTAACATTCCCGTGGGTCATCGAGTGGTTAACCAGTCTCGCGCTAGATCATGACAGTCAGTTTTCGGCTTTCTCTACTGAGGTGCTCGTCTGGATGAACCAGGGCACAATCGCAGTAGTTCTCCTGGTGCTACCTTAGCCGGTAAAGCGGAACGTAAGGCACCAAAACACAGGAGCCGGGCAAACCCAACATTTGACCAAAGACAATGATTCGGAGCTGATGCATATAAGGCCAAACTCGCGACGCCGAACACTCCCTAAGGTATTCGGTCTTTGTGGTATAAACCAGGCCTAAATAATGGCCTTCGTAAGAAGCCCCTTATGTCCAGGTACGTGCATTGGTCTGGCGTGGCCACATGCCAAGACGTCAGCATACTTCTTAACGGTGGATATGTATCAACAAGAGACAGTAAAAAAGGTTGACGCAGGGTCTTAATCTAAAAAGAATCCTTGGAGCGGGTCCCTGCTGCACGTCTGCGCCTGTGTCTCCGTTGTGCCGTATCCTGGACGGGTGTGGCACGATGATCGTCTATAAAAGAGAGGAATTTAGGTGACAAAGGTTGTCGTGCAAAAAGATAGTTAAAGAAACTATGCATAATTCAAGATGAGGAGGAATGGCCACATGTCTGCGCGCGTTGAGCCCCTTGTATTGATGACTAGGGGTGTGACCATTTATTCGGTGTAAGTAGCGGCGTCGGACTCGATTAGTTGTGTCTGAGGTCTTGACGACCTATGGGGCGTTTTGGCTAGTCCAGGCGCCTTTAGTGTGTGGCTGCCAAGGCAGCCTCACTCTCTTCGGCGCGCAGAGATCGCTTGATATTTCCGTGCACTGAAATGGTGTCGCGTGGACCGGGCATCTTGAGTGTGAAGGAGGCGTAGTGTGGTATTGCATTAAAGCAAGCAAAAGCTTCGCGCCCGCGCAGTGCTTGATAGCCACTTTGAAACGGAGCGATGTGGATGGTTAAATGCTCGCTACGGAAGTTATCGGGGGAGCCGAATATAACTTGTAGTAGGAGGGAGCCCGTACAACAAGCCCCTGGGCCTGGCGTTACTCCTTTAAAGGTAGTATTGCTATGGCGAATTTGTGTTGGGTTTAACCCCATCCCGCGGATTGTATCCTGGTATAATAGGTTTAGGCTGCTGCCGCCGTCCATCAAGACTCGTGTGAAGTGATATCCGCCAATTACTGGGTCTAATACCAGGGCAGCCCATCCTGCGTGTCGGATACTTGCTGAGTAATCACGATGGTCGAAAGTGATCGGTTGAGACGACCATTGGCAGGACTTCGAGGTGACAGGCACTTGGGTATATTTTCCTAGGGGTGCCGCATTGTTTTTTCCCTTGATCATGTGTAGTACTTGGGGGGCTCGTCCTCGTCTTCACTTGGTGTGTCCTCCCCCTTGTGTACGGCGTTGAGCTTGCCGGACTGCTTGAAGACCCAACATTCTCTGTGGGTATGATTAGCAGGTTTACCCGGGGTAGTGTGGATCTAACATACTTGGTCTAGAATTTTGTTGAGGCTGGACAGTTCAGCCCTGGTGCCTTTAGTGACCGGCTTTTGACCTGGCTGAGAGCTTCTGAATCCGGCATTTACTGCCATGCCCTTTGTGCTGTCTTCTTTATTCTGGCGCTTGTTATTGCTATTGCGCCGTGATTTCCCGTTTCCATCTCTAACTTCCGATGTACTGGGGTCGCTGGTGCTGCATCTGGCTAGCCAGCTGTCCTCACCCACGCAAAAGCGGGTCATGAGGTTTGTTAATGTGGCCGTCATTCTTGGCTTATTTTGGCCGAGGTGTCTGGCGAGCCATTCGTCACGGACGCTATGCATGAAAGCCGCTAAGGCTTCGGTGTCCAGACAGTCGACAATCTGGTTCTTTTTAGTAAGAAACCTATTCCAAAGCTTTCGGGTTGACTCTCCGGGCTGCTGAGTTATATGACTCAGATCATCCGCATCTGGAGGTCGGACATAAGTCCCTTGAAAATTTGCCCGAAAGGCGTCTTCGAGCTCTTCCCAACTTCCAATGGATCTTTCGGGGAGGCCTTTGAGCCAGTGACGAGCTGGCCCTTTGAGCTTGAGGGGTAAGTATTTGATGGCGTGGAGATCATCTCCTCGAGCCATATGGACATGAAGGATATAGTCCTCAATCCAAACCCCGGGGTCTGTTGTTCCATCGTATGCCTCTATGTTTATGGGTTTGAATCCCTATGGAAATTCATGGTCCAGCACCTCGTCGGTGAAACATAGAGGGTGTGCGGCACCCCTGTAGCTGGGTGTACTGCATTGTTCGGATATTTGTTGTGTTGCATTGTATGCTGGGGGGCGCTTGTGTGGTCCATAGATGGATCTTGTTGCGCCGTCCTTTGGGTGCGAACCCTCGCTTGGGTCGCGTGTTGTATTGTGAGCGGTGTTGTATGTTGCTCTGTGTTGGTAGAGGGGTCGTCTATCCGACCAGGTGGCTGCTTTGATATTTGGTTGTGGGGGGTCTGCGGCCTCCTCATTGAATTCGGGTAGCATCTTCCGCTTTGGGTAGCTCTTGGAGGGGCGATTGTTACCGTACCTTGCTGCAGTGTTGAGTATTTTTCTCCATCTGAATTGTAGTGTGTCTTGCGCGGCCTTGAGCCTTCGCTTCTGCTTTTTGAGGCTCCTCGCGGTGGCAACAAGCATTTTACGGGTGTTCAGCTGCTCCGGGTGCCTGTTCGGCGTTATGTCGTCCGGACCATTATCCTTCATAGGGTTTGTTTGTTTGGTTTGATTATCCGAATTTCTGTTGTCCGGCAGCGGTTCGCCCTGCTCCAGCGCTGGGTCTGTGTGATCGCTATTTCTGTCGAGGCGGGATTTGGGGCGGCACTTGCGTCGCCGCTTTGACTGCTTTTCGAGGGAACAATCCTTCAGTGCGTCCTTCCGCTCTTCGTCGTCATCTTTTGGTGCGTCCACCATGTATACGTCGTATGACGAGGTGGCGTTCCAGGGCTCAATAGGCGCTGGTTCTTCATCGTCTCCTTCATCGGCGTCCATACCGTCAATGTCGTCAGAGTCGAAGTCGAGCATGTCGGTTAAGTCGTCGATAGTGGCTACGAAGTGGGTGGTGGGTGGGTTTTGAATTTCTTCATCGTCCGAATCCCAACCTTGCTGACCGTAGTCCGGCCAGGGCTCTCCTGATAAAGAGAGAGACATCAGTGTCTTCAGAATATCGCCAAAACGCGAGTGCTGAAAGATGTCTGCGGCTGTGAACTCCATGATCGGCGCCCAATCGGATTCGATTGGCTAGGGCGTGGAGGGTTCGGAGTCCGGAGAGGAGTCCGGCTCCTTGGAGTCATGAGTCTCGCAGAGTACGGGGCTGGTGTTTGGCTCAATTGCCGTTGGAACCGCAGCCCCCGAGGCGGCGTCCAACCGCCCATCCTCGATCGACGCAGTTGACTCCGAATTAAGGATCAGAGCCGATGCGGGTGCGGCCTCCTGGGCACTGTTCGGTGGCAGAGCTAGATCATCCTCGTCGGGACAGTGCGTCACGCTCGGCAGTGGCTCGAATCCGTCGAAGATCGAGTCCCCGTGGATGTCAGCCGTGTAGTTTAAACTTCCGAATCTGACCTGACGGCCAGGGGCGTAGCTTTCGATCTGCTCCAGATGGCCAAGTGAATTGGCCCGCAGTGCGAAGCCGCCGAAGATGAAGATCTGTCCAGGAAGGAAGGTCTCACCCTGGACTGCATCGCTGTTGAAGATCGTCGGAGCCATCGAGCCTGACGGCGATGACACAGAGGAACTGTTAATGAAAGCACCAATGTCGGTGTCAAAACCGGCGGATCTCAGGTAGGGGGTCCCGAACTGTGCGTCTAGGCCGGATGGTAACAGGAGGCAAGGGACATGAAGTTTTACCCAGGTTCGGGCTCTCTCGATGGAGGTAAAACCCTACGTCCTGCTTGATTAATATTGATGATATGGGTAGCACAAGAGTAGATCTACCACGAGATCAGAGAGGTTAAACCCTAGAAGCTAGCCTATGGTATGATTGTTGATGGTATGTTGTCCTACGGACTAAAACCCTCCGGTTTATATAGACACCGCAGAGGGTTAGGGTTACATAGAGTCGGTTACAATGGTAGGAGATCTGAGCATCCGTATCGCCAAGCTTGCCTTCCACGCCAAGGAAAGTCCCTTCCGGACATGGGACGGAGTGTTCAATCTTGTATCTTCATAGTCCAGGAGTCCGGCTGAAGGTATAGTCCAGCTATCCGAACACCCCCTAATCCAGGACTCCCTCACTCACCGCCGTGCGTGAGTAATTCCATCGTAGGCTTGACGGACGGTGATGGGTTGGATGGGATCTATCATGTAATCGAGTTAGTTTTGTTAGGGTTTGATCCCTAGTGTCCACTATGTTCTGAGATTGATGTTGCTATGACTTTGCTATGCTTAATGCTTCTCACTAGGGCCCGAGTGCCATGATTTCAGATCTGAACCTATTATGTTTTCATCAATATATGAGTGTTCTTGATCCTATCTTGCAAGTCTATAGTCGCCTATTATGTGTTATGATCCGTTAACCCCGAAGTGACAATAATCAGGATACTTACTGGTGATGACCGTAGTTTGAGGAGTTCATGTATTCACTATGTGTTAATGCTTTGTTCTGGTTCTCTGTTAAAAGGAGGCCTTAATATCCCTTAGTTTCCGTAAGGACCCCGCTGTCACGGGAGGGTAGGACAACAGATGTCAAGCAAGTTCTTTTCCATAAGCACGTATGACTATATTCGGAATACATGCCTACATTATATCAATGAACTGGAGCTAGTTCTGTGTCACCCTAGGTTATGACTGTTGCATGATGAACCGCATCCGACATAATTCTCCATCACCGATCCATTGCCTACGAGCTTTCCATATATTGTTCTTCGCTTATTTACTTTTCCGTTGCTATTGCTATCATCACTACAAAATACCAAAAACATTGCTTTTACTACCGTTACCTTTTTGTTACCGTTATCTCTACTATCATATTACTTTGCTACTAAACACTTTGCTGGAGATATTAAGTTTCCAGGTGTGGTTGAATTGACAACTCAGCTGCTAATACTTGAGAATATTCTTTGGCTCCCCTTGTGTCGAATCAACAAATTTGGGTAGAATACTCTACCCTCGAAAACTGTTGCGATCCCCTATACTTGTGGGTTATCAAGACCTTTTTCTGGCACCGTTGCTGGGGAGCGTAGCTCTATTCTTTGAGTCACTTGGGATATATATCTGCTTATCATTATGAAGAACTTGAGAATCCAAAAACCAAGATCTATCCCTCAACTACGAGGGGAGGTAAGGAACTGCCATCTAGCTCTGCACTTGATTCACCTTCTGTTATGAGTAAGTTTGCGACACCTACACCTGCTTCTACTATTCGTTCTGATATGTCGCATGTTATTGATGATGCCACTTCTGCTATGCATGATACCTATGATGAAACTACCTCTATGCCTGATACTACTATGCCACTTAGTGATTTTCTTGATGAAGAACTTGCTAGGGCTAGAGAAATTGAAAATATTGAATCTGATGATAATGATGAAAGTGGTGATGAAGAACCACTTGCTATTCCTAAGGGTTATGTATTTGATCAAGATGCTTCTTTAGCCATTTTAGTTTGCAGAAATAGAACTGAACTTAAAAAATTATTAGCTAAATGGAGTATGCAATCCCGAAATGATAGAATGAAACTTGACCCTGCTTTTGTTACTTCACCTATCTTTGTTACTGATAAGGATTATGAATTCTCTGTTGATCCTGATATAATTACTTTGGTTAAATCTGATCCTTTTCAAGGTTATGAATCTGAAACTGTAGTGGCACATTTTACTAAATTGAATGATATAGCTACCCTGTTTACTAAAGATGAGAGAACTCGCTATGTTTACATCCTCAAAATATTTCCGTTCTCATTAAAGGGTGATGCTAAGATATGGTTTAATTCTGTTGATCCTGGTTGTGTGCTTAGTCCCCAGGATATGATTTATTACTTCTCTGCTAAATATTTCCCTGCTCATAAGAAACAAGCTGCTTTAAGGGATATATATAATTTTTCCTACTAACCGATGCCTCCAGAGATTACCTGGATAGTTGTGTTGGTTCTGATTTCAGGGAAAGAACACCGGATGAAGCTGAAATTCTATTGAATAATATGTTGGCAAATGAAAATAATTGGACACCTCCGGAGCCCATTCCTAAGCCTATTCCTAAACCAACTTCGAAGAAGAGGGGTATTCTATTTCTTAGTCCTGAAGATATGCAAGAGGCAAAGAAATCTATGAAAGAAAAAGATATTAAAGCTGAAGATGTTAAGAATTTACCTCCTATTGAAGAAATACATGGTCTTAATTTTACCGCTTGTTGAAGAAACATACAATCAAAATCCTTCTCCTATTGAAGAAACTTGTGGTCTTGATAACCCGACACAGGTAGTAAAGGTAAATTCTCTCTATAGATATGATAAAGTTGTAATCCCATTTACTAAAATTGCTAGCCCATGCTTAGATGAGTTTGATAGATTTATGGCTAAGCAAGAAGACTGTAATGCTTATTTTGGTAGACAATTGAAATACAATTCAAATATGCTTGAACACTTAGGTGATTATATGGCTAATGTCAAAGGTGAACTTAAAATTATTAGTAAACATGCTTCTATGGTTACCAGTCAAGTAGAACAAGTACTTAAAGCTCAGAATGATTTGCTCAATGAATTGAATAGTAAAGATAATGATAATGCTGTTAGAGTGGCTACTAGAACTGGTAGAATGACATAGGAACCTTTGTATGCTAAAGGCCACCCTAAGAGAATTGAGCAAGATTCTTAGAGAAATAATATAGATGCACCTACCTCTTCTAAAAAGAAGAAAAAGAAAAATGATAGGACTTTGCATGCTTCTAGTTGTCCTATTGTTGAAACACCTGAGAATCCAAATGATACTTCTATTCTGATGCTGAAACACAATCTGGTAATGAACCTGAAACTAGTGATAATGTTAATAATAATGTTCATGATAATGCTCAACATAGTAATGATAATGATGTAGAAATTGAACCTGCTGTTGATCTTGATAACCCACAATCAAAGAATCAACGTTATGATAAGAAAGACTTTGTTGCTAGGAAACATGGTAAAGAAAGAGAGCCTTGGGTTCAGAAATCCATGCCTTTTCCTCCCAAATCATCCAAGAAAAAGGATGATGAGGATTTTGAGCGCTTTGCTGAAATGATTAGACCTATCTTTTTGCGTATGCAATTAACTGATATGCTCAAAACCAATCCTTATGCTAAGTATATGAAATATATTATTACAAATAAAAAGAAAGATACCGGAAGATGAAATTTCCACCATGCTTGATAATTATACTTTTAATGGTGGAATACCAAAGAAACTTGGAGATCCAGGAGTACCCACTATACCATGCTCCATTAAAAGAAACTATGTTAAAACTACTTTATGTGATCTTGGACCCGTTGTTAGTGTTATGCCTCTCTCTTTATATCGTAGACTTGATTTGAATAAGTTGACACCTACTGAAATATCTTTGCAAATGGCTGATAAATCAACTGCTATACATGTCGGTATTTGTGAGGATGTGCCTGTTGTAGTTGCAAACCTTACTATTTTAACAGACTTTGTTTTTCTTGATATTCCCAAGGACAATAGTATGTCTATTATTCTTGGAAGACCCTTTTCGAATACTGCAGGGGCTGTTATTGGTTGCACTAAAGGCAATGTCACTTTTCATGTTAATGGTAATGAGCATACGGTACACTTTCTGATGAAACAACCTCAAGTTCATAGTATCAACTCTATTGGAAAAATTCCATCGATTATATTGGAGGTTTTGTATTTCCTCTTCCTACTGTCAAGAAGAAATATGATATTCTTATTATTGGGGATGTGCATATCCCTGTTGAGGTAACATAGTGTGATTCGAAATTTCTCCGGTTCCATGTTACTCGGAATGAGTTCATTAACAAGACTTGATCAACCATGTTAGAGGATTCCTTTTGATGATCATGAGATGGATGAAACTAGAAGGCACAACCTTCTGTACCCCACTTTTACTTTCTGTTATTTATATTAAATAAAATAAAAATAAATATTTTTCTATCTGTTATCTGATTATCCATGCGATATAAAAATACCTCGAAAATAAAAGTTCAACAAATGCCCTGAAAATTAAATATGATTTTTTCTAGAATATTTGAGGATTTATGGAACAAAGAACACATGAGGGGGGCCAGCCACCTTTCCACGAGGGTGGAGGGCGCGCCTACCCCTCTAGGGCGCGCCCCCCTGCCTTGTGGGCCCATGGTGGCCCTCCTCCACTTATTCCTGCACCCACACACTTCATCTTCCTCCCACAAACACGAATAACCAGCTCAAGCACGAGTTCTAGCTCATCTTGCTGCCATTTTCGATCTCCTTGCTCAAAGCACCTCGCACAAAACTGCTTAGGGAGATTGTTCCTTAGTATGTGACTCCTCCATTGGTCCAATTAGTTTTTGTTCTAGTGCTTTATTCATTGCAAATTTTTGCTGCTTAGGTGACCCTGTTCTTGAGATAGCATGTCAAATTTATATGGTCAAAAGTAGTTTTGATGCATGATATAGGCCATATGGTCAAAAGTAGTTTTGAACAAGAGACATATGCAATAAATATCGATATAAAAGCATGATGCAAAATGACGTATCAAGCCCGAACTAGTATAAACTCTTGTGTCTCTTGTTCCTCGGGTTTGGCGAGCTAGACTTTGAGATCGTGGCGAGAGTGTGAGCTAGGGGGAGAGAGATCTTCGTGCACACCCCAGAGTTCGAACCTCAAGGGTTTTGCCGAAACCCGTCATCCGAAATTTGGCGCGCCAAGTAGGGGTGCGCTGAAGTTCCATTCCTCTATCGGCTCCCCCTCTCCGTCTGGTCCCCATGGCCAGCGCTGCTTCTCCGACTGGATCGACGGGCGACCACGGCGGTGCCAGGCGGCTCAAGGCCTTCACCCCCGCCTTGCGGCAGGTGCAGTGGCCGCACAAGTTCAAGCCAAAGATGCCGCCTCGCTACGACGGCGCGGCGGATTCATCGGCCTTCCTACTAGCATACGAGGAGGCCGTCCAGGAAGCTGGAGGCGACGATAAGGTCATGGCCAACTGGTTCCCCATGGCCCTCGCTGGCGCGCCACGCGCCTGGCTGCTCAACTTGCTAGGATCCTTTGTGGCTTCTTGGGAGGAGCTGTGTGGCCTTTTCATCACTTGTTTCGCGGCACCAGCGCCTGTCGCCGTCGTGGCCCTCCTCGGCGGCTCGCAAGCGCCACCGTCGGACCGCCACGCCATGTAGTTCTTCCGCCAAATCGGTGGCGCCTCCGTGCAGTAGGGAGCCCTTCTAGGATGGGTGGCGCCCAAGGCCGGCCTCACCTTCAACTCCGGGGATCACCCCACTACCACTGCCGGCTCGGGTGCGCTCCCAATGCTCTTCACGCCCACCATATGCAACGTCGCCATGACCAAGACTCTCATCGATGGCGGAGCAGGCCTCAACGTGCTCTCCGTGGAAGCTTACAACTTGCTTCACGTGCCGTATGGCCGGCTCCGCCCCACCAAGCCTTTCTCCGGAGTTGGCACCGGGTCCACCAGCCCCTTGGGGCAAATACGCCTCCCGGTCACCTTCGGTACCCGGGACAACAACCGCACCAAGCTCATCGACTTCGACATCGCTTGCATCGGCCTCCCGTAAAACGCCATCCTCGGGTACCCTGCTTTGGCTCAGTTCATGGCAGTGGCCCATCTGGCCTACAACCTCATGAAGATGCCGGGCAGAAGCGGCGTACTCACTATGGCCGGAGACACCAAGGAAGCTCTGGCGGCCCTCAAGCTTATCTTCAGGGCCGCAGCGGTCGCGCGCCCGGCCGGCGAAGCCACCCCAGGGGCTAAGGAGGCCGCGCCGACGAAGAAGAAGCAGTTGTTCACTCAAGACCGGGTGCCACCTTCACCATATGCGCCAACCTCGACCCGGATCAATAGGAGGCATTGGTGAAGTTCTTGCGCGCGAACAAGGAGGTATTCACCTGGGAACCCAAGCAGCTGGTAGGGGTCCCAAGGGGGGGTAATCGAACATCACTTAAGGGTGTGCCCCAATGTGCGCCCTGTGAAGCAGAAGGTGCGGCAACATTTCACGGAGAAGCAGTCCTTCATCATCCAGGAAACTCGCAAGATGGAGGTGGCAGGTGTCATTCGTGAGGTTCGATACCCAGAATGGCTGGCGAACCTCGTCGTCGTGCCAAAGGAAGGCGGGAATGAACGTATGTGTGTCGACTTCACCAACCTCAACAAGGCCTATCCCCAAGACCCATTCCCACTTCCACACATCGACCAAATCGTTGACTCCACCACCGAGTGCAACCTGCTGTGTTTCCTGGACACATTTTCACACTACCACCAGATCAAGATGGCAGTGGAGGATGTGGAGAAGACCGCCTTCCTGACCCCGTGCGGGGTGTACTGCTACACCTGCATGCCGTTCGGACTGCGCAACGCTGGGGCGACCTTCCAATGGCTGATGCACATTGCCCTGGGTTAGCAGCTCGGGAGAAGTGCTGAAGCCTACGTCGACGATATCATGGTAAAATCAAGGGAGGGGATTACCCTGATTCAGGACCTAGAGGAGACCTTCACTAGCCTGCGCCAGGTGGATTTGTGGCTCAACCCGGAGAAGTGCGTGTTTGGTGTCCCCTCCGGCAAGTTACTGGGTTTCCTCGTGTCTCACAGGGGGATCGAGGCTAACCCCGAGAAGGTCAAGGCAATAGAAGACACAAGCCCACTGCAAACTCTCAAGGAAAGGCAGAAGCTTGTAGGCTGCGTGACCTTGCTGGGGCGCTTCATCTCCAAGCTGGGGGAGCGCGCCCTGCTGTTCTTCAAGCTGATGAAGAAGAAGGGCCCGTTCGAATGAACCCCAGAGGCCGATCTGGCATTCCAAGACCTCAAGAGATACTTGAGCAGCACACCAGTGATGGTCGTGCCTCGCCCCCTTGAGCCCCTGGTGCTCTACCTGGCTGCCATGCCCCACTCCGCTAGCGTAGCGCTTGTGGCTATCCGGGAGGAGCGGTAGGCCAAGAGCCCGGCAAGCAACGCTGCACCTTCGACGGGTACGATGCGGGACCAAGGCAGTGCCACCAAAGCCACGACGGTATCAGCTGGCATCAGGCCTTGCAAGACGGTGCTCTTGGGCCTAAGGAGTCCCCAATGGGTGACCGGGCCCCTGAGGTCCCCCACCTCAGGAGGCACCACAACCTCTGGAGGACACAGGCTCCATCGACGTTCCTGCCCTCGTCGAGCACCCAGTATACTTTGTCAGCACTATGTTACGGGACGCGAGAGCAGGGTATCCAATGCCACAGAAGTTCTTACTCATGCTCCAGGTGGCCTCACGCAAGCTACGCCATTATTTCCAAGGGCACCCAATCAAGGTCGTCTCAGCCTACCCCCTAGAGAGGGTGCTACGGAGCCCCAATGCCATGGGGAGAGTTGCTGGATGGAACATTGTACTGCAAGCGTTTCAGTTGGAGTTCAGCACGACTAGGGTTATCAAGGGAGCCGCGCTTGCCGACTTCATTGCAGAATGGACCGACGCTCCGGAGCCCGAAGTGGGCGAGAGCCGATCCCTCTCGCTGGGAAATGAAGCACGGGATGATTGGGTCATGTACTTCGATGGCGCTTTCGCGCGACAAGGCCCGGGCGCTGGCGCTGTGCTCATCTCGCCCACCCATGACAAGCTATACTATGTCGTGCAACTCTGCTTCTAGCGGGGTGAGAAGGTCTCCAACAACATCATGAAATACGAGGGGTTGATCACCAGCCTCAAGGCCGCCGCAGCCTTGGGGTGAAGCGTCTCACCATCAAGGGTGACTCGCAGCTCCTTGTCAACTTCTCCAACAAGGTGTACGAACCAAGGGACGAGCATATGGAGGCGTACCTCACGGAGGTGCGCGAGATGGAGAAGCAATTCCTAGGCCTAGAGCTACGGCATGTGCCACGCGACACCAACAAGGAGGCCGACGAGATCCCCAAGAGGGCGTCAAGGCGTCTACCCCAGGGACCTGGTGATAGAGGCAAAGGTGTCCCGTCTTTCGATGAGATGGTGGCTATCATTTTAGAGGAAGTCGACTTTGACGATCCGACTACCAACATGCGAGGACGTCGTGCCTTAGCAATCGCTAAACCAACTCCTAGGGGTTATTGACCATGCCGGAGCACGATCAACCTGACCACGAGGGCCTATTTCCTGCGAGCAAACGAAGAACAAGCAAGAAACTGAGGTTGCAAACTGGATATTGCGAATATAAGTTGAAAGCTTTACTGATTAAGGTGGGTTCTGTGACGTCTTGGTCTGGTCGCCGGACACAAACGAAGTACGCGAAGTTGCAGCTATGGCAACTTTTAATCTAAACAAAACCCAAAGTCTAAACGACGCCCTAAGGGCTGTATATATGGAGGAAGAGGGGGGGATTTCGTGGCCCTTGGAGGAGGGGTCCGAAACCAACCCTAACACTTGTTTCCCCACACATATGGACTCTAAAAACAGCCTATACTTAAGTATTTCAAAAATACATGGACCTGGCCCAATAATAAGGTGACGCAACACCTAAAATAGCCTCTGGACGAAATTTATGAAGTGCCATCTTGTATATTTCGTCCAAGGCTTCATGCACTCCTTATGGTGGCTTCAAAGTCCTGAAATCATCACTTGTATCTCCGTTCATGATCCCCTTGCGCATGCCATCATCTCCATGCTTGAATTTGCTCCAAGGTTCATCTTTCTTGTCCAAGCTAGGTCCTTCATTTGTAAGCAAAACAAATGTATCCAATTTAGGCAGCATCATATTCTCATGAACATTAGAATCATCACCAAGAAACGAAAGTACCTAATAATTCAATTGGCGTGCGCGAGCTCTAGTAATTGGTCCAGTATGTATAACAACAGGGGCTGTGGGTGTAACAATGGTATTGATATCCTCATCATCCTCCCCTTCTTGAAATGAAGTCGTCCTCGACGAAAGTTCATCGTCCTCACCCAAATAAGGCTTCAACTCTGCAATGTTAAAAGTGGAACTAACCCCAAAATCTGTAGGCAGCTCAAGTTTATATGCATTACCATTTATTTTCTCTAACACCTTAAAAGGACCATCAGCACGTGGCATTAGCTTTGACTTGCACAAATTAGGAAATCTATCCTTACGCAAATGTAACCAAACAAGATCTCCAGGTGCAAACACAACATGTTTTATACCCTTATCTCTAGCAAGTTTATATTTAGCATTCATACGCTCAATGTTTTCCTTAGTTAACTCATGCATTTTTAAAATCAATTCAGCATGTTCTTTAGCATCAAAATTAACCTTCTCCGAAGATGGAAGAGGCAACAAATCAATAGGTGCACGAGGTAGGAAACCATACACAATTTCAAAAGGGCACATCTTAGTAGTAGAATGCAATGAACGATTATAAGCAAATTCAATATGAGGCAAGCATTCTTCCCACATTTTCTTTTTATTCTTCAAAATAGCCCTAAGCATAGTAGACAATGTTCTATTGTCTACTTCAGTTTGTCCATCAGTTTGGGGGTGACAAGTAGTACTAAAAAGAAGTTTAGTCCCCAACTTAGCCCATAAACATCTCCAAAGGTGGCTAAGAAATTTAGTATCACGATGTGAAACAATAGTATTTGGCACACCATGCAAGCGAATAATTTCACGAAAGAACAAATCAGCAACATTAACAGCATCATCGCTTTTATGACATGGTATAAAGTGTGCCATTTTCGAGAACCTATCAATGACAACAAATATGCTATCCCTCCCCTTCTTTGTTCGAGGTAAACCTAAAACAAAGTCCATAGATATATCCTCCCAAGGAACACTAGGTACAGGCAAAGGCATATATAAACCATGAGGATTGAGTCGTGATTTAGTTTTTTGACATGTAGTGCAGCGAGCAACAAAACGCTCAACATCCCATCTCATCTTTGGCCAAAAGAAATGTGTAGCAAGTATATCCTCCGTCTTCTTGACGCCAAAGTGTCCCATTAATCCTCCTCCATGCGCCTCCTGCAACAACAAAAGACAAACGGAGCTAGCTGGAATGCATAGCTTGTTAGCAAGAAACACAAATCCATCATTAAGAACGAACTTGTAACAAGTTCTCCCTTCCTTACAATTCTGCAATACATCTTTAAATTCAACATCATGCACATATTGATATTTGACGGTCTCCAAACCAAATATTTTAAAGTCAAGTTGTGAAAGCATAGTATAACGACGAGACAATGCATCAACAATAACATTTTCTTTACCCTTCTTGTGTTTAATGACATAAGGGAAAGTCTCAATGAATTCAACCCATTTAGCATGTCTACGATTCAGTTTTTCTTGACTTTCAATGTGTTTCAAAGATTCATGATCAGAATGTATAACAAATTCCTTGGGCCATTAATAATGTTGCCATGTTTCTAAGGTCCGACAAGAGCATATAATTCTTTATCATAAGTAGAATAGTTCAGACTAGGCCCACTCAATTTTTCAGAAAAGTATGGAACAGGTTTGCCATCTTGTAATAACACACCTCCTAATCCAATTCCACTAGCATCACATTCAAGCTCAAAAGTCTTATTAAAATCAGGAAGTTGGAGTAAAGGAGCATGTGTCAACTTATCTTTCAATACCATGAAGGCTTCTTTCTATGCGGTACCCCAAACAAAAGGCACATCCTTCTTTGTAAGCTCATTGAGAGGTGTAGCAATGGTGCTGAAATTTCTCACAAAACGCCTATAAAATCCAGCGAGGCCAAGAAAACTCCTCACTTGTGTGACCGTTTTGGGCTGCGGCCAACTCTCAATAGCTTCAATCTTGGCTTTATCAACTTCAATTCCCTGTGGAGTAACAACATAGCCAAGAAAAGATACTCGGTTGGTGCAAAAGGTGCACTTTCCAAGGTTACCAAACAAATGTGCATCACGTAGAGCAATAAAAACAGCATGTAAATGTTCCAAATGTTCCTCCAGAGATTTGCTATAAATCAATATGTCATCAAAGTAAACTACCACAAATCGTCCAATGAAAGCATGTAAAACTTCGTTCATTAATCTCATGAAAGTACTAGGTGCATTAGTTAACCCAAAAGGCATGACTAACCACTAATATAATCCAAACTTAGTTTTAAACGCTGTTTCCATTCATCTCCCAATTTCATACGAATTCGATGGTATCCACTACGCAAATTAACTTTGTAGAATATTGTAGAGCCACTCAATTCATCAAGCATATCATCTAGCCTAGGAATAGGATGACGATAACGAATAGTAATATTATTAATGCCTCTACAATCAACGCACATACGCGACGTACCATCCTTTTTCGGCACTAAAATGATAGGAAGAACACAAGGACTAAGGGATTCGCGTATATAACCTTTGTTGAGAAGTTCTTGTACTTGACGCATAATCTCCTTCGTCTCCTGTGGATTGGAACGGTATGGTGCACGGTTGGGTAATGATGCACCGGGAATTAAGTCAATTTGATGCTCAATCCCTCTAATAGGTGGTAATCCCGGTGGCACGTCTTGTGGAAAGACATCAGCGAAATCCTGCAAATGTTAGTGACAGCAGGAGGCAAAGAGGAAGGCAAGTCCTCGAATGAAAATAATGCCTCTTTGCACACAAAAGCATAGCAAACAGATTTGCTAAAATCTTGATCATCAATATCAGATTTGGTGGCATGTAAACAAGCACTTTTCAATTTAATTTCAGAAACAGCACTAGATGGTTTATAATTAGGCTTCATTTGTTGCTCAAATTCTTTTGCCACAATCTGATTTTCACTCTTATGTTTCTCCTGTTTTGCTTTATTAGGTCTATTAATATCATCTTTCAAAATGGAATCAGGAGTCATAGGAAGCAAAGTAATATTTTTATCCTTATGAACAAGAGTATACTGATTGTTTCTACCATGGTGTACATTTTTTTATCAAATTGCCATGGTCTACCAAGTAATAAGGAACATGCTTGCATAGGTACCACATCACAATCAACATAATCAGCATATGTAGAGATACTAAAATGCACACGAACAGTACATGTTACCTTAACCTTGCCACTGTTGTTGAACCATTGGATGTAGTAAGGTTGTGGATGTGGTCTTGTGGTGAGAGATAGCTTCTCCACCATCTCCATGCTAGCCAAGTTATTGCAGCTCCCTCCATCTATGATGATGCGAACTGAATGTTCCTTCACAACTCCCTTTGTAGGGAACAAATTATGCCTCTGATTTTGCTCAGCTTGTGTAACCTGCACACTCAAAACACGTTGAGCAACTAAACATTCATACCTGTCAGCATCTTCAGCAGGCATGTATAGAGTCTCATGATCAGAATCCTCTCCACCGTGTTCTTCATGTGTAATAAGAGCCAAAGTCTCCTCATCACAGTCACTAGCGGACTCAAACCCACCATCCTCAGTAACAATCATCACATGCTGATATTTGCATTCTCTTGCAAAATGTCCTCTTCCCTTACAACGACGACAAATAATATCACTTGTGTGCCCTGTTGATGCCATGGAAGAAGAAGAACTCTGTGCAGGCCCAGAAGGTGTGCTCTTGGCCGATAGTGGTGGTTGTGCTTGCTTTCTTGTATCACGGCTGGAGGTGGCACCTGATGGATGTGCTGGTGCAGTGGAAATAGAAGATGCATGTGGTGTCCATGATGAAAATCACCTGCATAAAAGTTAGTTCGCGCCAATGCTTGTCGATCCTGCACTTCACGTTCAGCTTTGGAAGCAAGATGGAATAAACGAGTGATATTAGTATACTCCTTATACTCTAGAATGGCCTGAATCTCTCTATTTAATCCACCCATAAAACGTGCCAGCATAGCTTCATTCTCCTCAACAATACCACATCTAATCATGCCAGTTTGTAATTCCCGATAATATTCTTCTACAGAATTTTTTCCTTGTCTTAAACGCTGCCATTTTTGAAGTAATTCACGTTGATAATATGGTGGAACCCAACGAGTATGCATAGCAGTTTTCAAAGCAACCCAAGTAGCTGGAATAGGATATAATCTACAATGTTCAGAACACCAAACACATGCAAAGCTAGTGAAAGCACAAACAGCAGCATGAACACGTCTCTCCTCAGGATATTGTAAACATGTAAACCGTTGTTCAGTTTGTAACTCCCAAGTAAGATATATATCAGGAACATATCTACCCTCAAATGGTGGAATGTTCAATTTCAGTTTAGGGAGATGGTCATGATCACGTACCTGAGGTGGTTGTGCAGCCCTACCATTGCGATGATATACATGAGGATGACCTGGTGGCGGTGGTGCTGGTGATTGCATGTAGTTCTTATTTTGATCAACCTCATCCTCGTAATGGTCCTCCACCTCTGCAGTAGCAGCAGGAGCTGCAGAAGCATCAACAGCGACACCAGAATTTTGACCAGGCTAAAGGGGAATGCGCAGTGCCCATCCCACTTGATTTGGAAGGCGATGTTGTTGTTGTTGTTGTTGTTGTTGTTGTTGTTGTAGAGGTGCGTTAGGTGCAGCTGGTGGTGGTGGTGGAAGATGCGCGAGCAATTCATTAAAATTGTTATCGAGCTTTGTTTCGAATGTCTTCTCCATGCCATCTATCTTCTCCATGGCCTCTTCAAATCTGTTTAGCACATCTTGCACCTGTCCACTTATCATTTGCTGAAATTTATCATGTAGCTCTTTGTTTGTCATGTTCTCCCAATCTGTCTCATCGTCTTGTGATCCTGCCATGTTTAGCAGCAATAGAAACACACAAGAATATGATCCTATAGACTACTAGGAAGTGGTCGTCGTGGTGGTGGTGTATCACAAATCCGGCAAGCGAATATCAAATTCTTACCAGTTCTTATCCAGTAGCAGGTGGTGATCGGCAACCGTCGTAGTCAAAACTCTCAAAGATTGGATAGAGCAATTGCCAGGTGGTGTCAAACGCACGATGTAGATGTATGTGGAGCTGGGAAGGCTTATGATATGGTAGAAAAAATGTCAGCAATAATCAATTCAGAGATGCAAAGTTGAATAAACGCTCAACGACGGTACTGTGCTGGTCCTAGGCTAGACTGTACTAGAGACGCGAGCCTAGAACACGAACAAAATCGTGGCGCGACACGTAAACAAGGGAGGAACACTCTCTGATTTTTTATCTTTTTTCACTTTTTTTGCACTTTTTTCCTCTTTTTTTTGCTCCGCCACAATTTTTTTCCGAAATAGTCTACAAATGGTCTAAAAACCGCCTAGCCAGAATTTTCTAGACTTAGTCTTTTTTAGTTTGGAACTATTTTTCTACTGCGGATAGCACGAAAGTTGGGGACTCCGACTTGGTCACGACTCAAAGTATCACGTGATCTGGAACTCGAAAACAAAGCAACAAATACTGGACTCAGACTAGGTCTGGTGACGGAGATGAATCTGGTGGAACTCGGACTGGTGGTTGTATATGGCGATGGTATACCTAGACTCAGATTGGTGGTTGTCGGTGTCAAAACCGGCGGATCTCAGGTAGGGGGTCCCGAACTGTTCCTCTAAGGCGGATGGTAACAGGCGTCTAAGGCGGATGGTAACAGGAGGCAGGGGACACGATGTTTTACCCAGGTTCGGGCCCTCTTGATGGAGGTAAAACCCTACGTCCTGCTTGATTTATTCTTGACAATATGAGTATTACAAGAGTTGATCTACCACGAGATCGGAGAGGCTAAACCCTAGAAGCTAGCCTATGGTTTAATTGTCTGTTGTCCTACGGACTAAAACCCTCCAGTTTATATAGACACCGGAGGGGGCTAGAGTTACACAAGGTCGGTTACAAAGGAGAAGATATCCATATCCACACTGCCTAGCTTGCCTTCCACGCCAAGTAGAGTCCTATCCAGACACGGGACGAAGTCTTCAATATTGTATCTTCATAGTCCAACAGTCCGGCCAAAGGATATAGTTCGGCTGTCCGGAGATCCCCTAATACAATACTCCCTCAGTAGCCCCTGAACCAGGCTTCAATGATGATGAGTCCTTCGCGCAGTGTTGTCTTCGGCATTGCAAGGCGGGTTCCTCCTCCGGATACACCCAGAAGAGTTTGAATAAAAGGATAGCGTCCGACCCTGCAAAGGATAGCGTCTGACCCTGCAACATGACATCATGCCATGGCTCGGTGATTATTCGAACCATTTTTTCCTTATCTAGCCCTGCACATAACGCGAGACAGTTTCTTGACACGTCCTGTCAAAGCAGAGATCGTGTCCCCCTTATTACGGGATTCTCATCAATAAGGGCGTGGGCAACCCAACCACGCCATCAATTACGGCGCTTGGGGGATAAGCGAGTTTTACCAGGCTAGTGGGGGCGCATAGTTTCGGCCGCCCTGATAAGGGGATAAGGTTTAACCTTTTTCTACCCATGCCTTCTTCCTCCTTGCTCATCCATTCTTGTGCACTCGAGCTCCAACACCCAAGTCCACATCCTTCTCCTCAACCTTCTCCAAACATGTCCGGAGTGGAGGCAAGTGGATGGCTTCCTCCGTCATGGAGGGACACATCAAAAAGCTCCACGGAGCCGGATACTTAGTCGCGAATATCGTGCATCGGCTGCCCGCTATGGGGCAGATCGTTCCTACCCCGGAACCTCACGAGAGGGTAGTTTTCCTCCACCACTTCCTCCACAGACTGGGGTTTCCCCTCCATCCATTCGTCCGCGGTCTTATGTTCTACTACAGGCTGGACTTTCATGATCTGGCCCCGAATTTCATCCTCAACATTTTGGCGTTCATCGTCGTGTGTGAGGCTTTCCTCCGCATCCGGCCCCACTTCGGCCTGTGGCTGAAGACCTTCAATATCAAGCCGAAGGTGGTGGGAGGCCAGCAAGCGGAATGCGGCGGAGCCATGGTGGGCAAGATGCCCAATGTTATATGGCTTGAAGGCTCCTTCGTGGAGACCATAAAGGGGTGGCAATCGGCGTGGTTCTACATCACCGAGCCGCGTGGCACCAACTGGGTGGCGGCCCCCGAGTTTCGATCCGGAATCCCCACGCAGCTCACCTCCTGGAAAGAGAAGGGCCTGTCTTGGGGTTCATCGGTGGAGCTGGACGGACTCCAGAAATGTATCCGAAATATGGCAAGCAAGAAGCTCAAGCTTGTCAATATAGTTCAGGTCATGCTCTTCCGCTGGATCCTCCCGTGCCAACAACGGGATTTCAACTTGTGGGAGTTCGACCTAGCCCAGCACCAGACTCTGAGCGAGCTCTTCGACATGACGCACAAGGACATCTGGAGGGTGTTGTTCAAGGGCACCGAGGTCCCTCCCTTTCTCACCGAGGACCATGGGCTAAGCGCGAAGTGCCCTGCGAATCCGGTAAGTTTTGTACATCTGGTAGGATTTTTACTTCCCATAGCTTAACCACGTGCGGGGTCTGAGCTCCCATGATTTTGACAGGACTGGGTGGGGCATCGGAGAAGATCAACTATCTGGCCCCTTTGCTCGAAGACACTGCGAACGCTCTCCTGACGGAGATGCTGACTCCGGCTCCTTACAAGGTGCCGGAGAAGACCAAGAAGAAGGCCAAGGGAACCCAAAAGAGTTCCCGACGCCAGGTGGTATCGGACTCATCGTCCGATGACTCTGCGACGCACTCCTCCCACGAAGACGAGGAGGAAGATGAAGATGCTCCCCCTCCAGCCAGGGGAGACAAGAAAAGGAAGGCCGCCCCAACCGGGGGGGCCGAAGGGTCCAAGAAGGGAAGGACTCTCCTTTCGGACTGCTCCACCACCGCCGCCGAAGACGAAGACGAGTGGCTGCTCAGGGCCAAGCCCCTGGCGAAGTCGTAAGTATTCGGATACCAGAGTAACTCATAGCATACCTTTGTCACACTGCTTCTCCAAATGCCGAATATGATAATGCAGACCGCCCCAAGCCCGTATCGACGTATCTTCGTCGGGCGGCTCCTTGGACTCGTCGGATATGGATAGCGATCCACTTCCGACCGCCACCTCCCCTTGCTCTACGGACAATGCTGAGTTGCTGTCTCAAGAGGCACCGGGTCGAGGGGAGACTGTCCCGGAGGCGCCTCAAGGCGACCTTCCGGACTCCGGGAGCAGAGGGGGTAAGGCTCCCGAGGGCTCCGAGTTCGGCCTTCAGCCGAACGTGGCGCCAGAACCTCCAGTGGTTCTGGACTTGGGTAGGAGGCCTCCTTCCAAAAGGGGCAAGACGCCCGTGCCGGTGACCTCTGTCCATCCAGAGGCACCGGACAATCTGCTGGGAGCGCTTCGCAGTGCTTCCATCGATGAAGAGCACCACACTATTATGAGTGCGGTGATCCAAAAGGTTCAGTCCGCCAAGAGCGGACTGACTGAAGCCTGTGCCAGCCTTCTAACAGGCTTTGAGGTAATATTTGAAATATAGGAAAAATATTACTGCATAGACAATAGCCCCTCATGCTTTGTTTGGTGTTCAAAAAGAAAAGCCGAATAGAGGATCAACTAATATCTGCAGGAGTCTAATATAACCATGTCTATATGCGTATGCAGGCTTCAATGCTGACCTCTGCCGCACTGACTGCGGAGGTCGCCATACTAAAGCAGGACCTCGAAGGGTCCAAGAAAGAGCTCGACCTTGCCAAGAGGCAGCTCGAGGAGAACAAAGGTAAGTAATACCTAGTCTATAGACATGTATATATACAAAAAGGATGCAATTGCAAAATGACAGGATCATCTTTAATTTGCCAGGGGCCACGACCGAAGTGGCAACCCTGAAGCAAGCGATATCCGAGGCCGAAAGCAAAGCGGCCCAGGAGCGCACCGAGCGGGAAAAATAAGAGGCGCGGGTGGGCGAGGTGCAGCAAGAGCTCCACGCTCTCGTGACGAAGCACGAGACGTTGTAGCTTGACTTGAAGACGCGAGAGTCCGAGCTTGCCGCGGCCCTTGAGAGTGCAAAGAGTGGCAAGGCTGAAGCCCAAAAGGCCCTCCAGGAGATTGATGCGATGAGGAAGATAGCGACGGGTAAGGCATTCAATATGCAAAGCAAGCATCTGAAAGTAAATTACTTGTTACTTACCCGAGTCCGGAGCTCTCCAGGAGCATTCGCAGATTTGCCCCGCAGCGTGTCGGATGCCACACAGTTTTACCAGGCCAAGGAGGGAAGCTCAACAAAGAAGTTGTTCTGGTCTCAGTATACAGGGACCGAACACCCGATGCCTCTGAGCGACCAGCTGAAGCAACTAGTCGAGCTGCACAAGGCGGCCGAACAGGCCATGAAGGGCTTTATAGTCCGAATGTGGCCTGGCGACGCCCTTCCCAACAGCTACTTCAGCCTGGTGAGGCGGCTTGTGGATGCCTGCCCATGGCTGGAAGTCATCAAGCGGTCCGTCTGCATCGAAGGTGCACGCCGAGCTTTCGCCCGTGCGAAGATGCACTGGGCCAAGGTGGACGCCGTGAAGCTGGTGAAGGAAGGGCCGCCGTAGGGCAAGGAGCATCACCACCCCGAGATGTACTATGAGGGTGTCCTGAAGGGTTCCCGTCTTGTAGCGGACGAGTGTGCGAAAGATGTAATATTTGAATAAACTTGCTCCTGTAATCTTGTATTGTGAAAGATTGTTCATATGCGCTATGCAACGCTTGTTTGAATTTAAAATATTGCCTTCTGTTCGGCTGTTTATCAAATCTGAGAGATGGCTACTCATCGGCTTCTGCCCCCACGCCACGAGTGCTGGGGTGTTCGGGATAAACCTGAGCACTCTTGTCCCATTTTTCGGTCCTTCGAGGGAGGTGCTCAGCACAACGAACAAGGCAATCGGACTATAATGCGTTATCACTCTCACTTAGCAGTAGAATTCTATAATTTTAAATTTCGGCGAAGCCCCTAGTATTCGGAAGGCTGAATTCGGGGCGCTATGCACGCCTTAAGCCGGACAGGGCCGACTCCTCGCTCTAAGCGGCATAAGTCTTTAGGGACTTGAAACCTCTCGAACAGCGACCAGTCTCTCGCCTTATCATGACAATCAGTTTTAGCTTTCTCTACTGAGGTGCTTAGCCCAGCAGAACCGGGGCACAATCGCAGTAGTTCTCCCAGTGCTACCTTAGCCGATATAGCGGAACATAAGGTACCAAAACATGGGAGCCGGGCAAACCCAACTATTGACCCAAGACATGATTTGGAGCTGATGTATATAATGCTATAAGTTCGAGGTGCCGCACTGTCGAAAGTGTTCAGACTTCCCATGCCGTATTATGGGGTATGCCTAAGCCCCTAGTGTATTGGCTGTACCAGAGTGTACGGGTGCTAGATGTCATGAATGAACATATATGTATAAAAAGGAAGAATGCAATAATAGTCTTAATGCTATGCATTGTTTATTCAAAAAGGTGCGTTAAAGAAGAATGATGCAAGTAGTGCGATAAGCAAAAAGTAGGACTGTTTGACATGTCCCTTCCAAGGGCAAGCTGAGGAATAGTATTAAAGCAATTATTTCACTCGTTATTGTAATCCACTTGGGAGTTCCATGGTGTGACGTAGCTTTCTGCCTCCTTGGTTGCTGCATCATGTGTTTGGCAATCATGCTGCCAGACAGGGCTTCTAGAGATTAAAGTCCTGAAAGAGAAAAATAACAAAGCGGGAAGCCCCTAGTGCGGTTTAAGCCACGTCTTGGAGCATGCCGTAGTCGTGCCCCCCTCCCCACCTGTGCCCATGGTATTTTTAATGCGTAATTATGTACATGTGGCACGGATTTCGCCGTTTGGCTGGGACCGGGGTGGGGGCCGCATTTCTATGCGAGCTCGGAACGTGCCAGGCGGTCCAGTTGCCGATTACTTCGGCCGCGCTTGAAGGTGTCCGGGTCCTTAATCGCCGAACTAGTGGATTGCCTTAAGAGGCTGCTTTGTGCTTCTGCTGCGAGGGTCGCAGTGTGCTCCTCCGTGCGGAGAGAGCGCTCTGTGTTTCCATTGACTGTGATGACCCCCCGAGGTACTGGCATCTTGAGCTTGAGATATGCATAATGCGGTACCGCATTGAATCTCGCAAATGCAGTTCGCTCGAGCAGTGCATGGTAGCCACTGCAGAACGAGACTATGTCGAAGGTTAACTCTTCGCTTCGGAAGTTATCCGGGGATCCGAAGACCACTTCTAGTGTGACTGAGCCTATGCAATGGGCCTCTACACCTAGTATGATGCCTTTAAAGGTCGTTTTGTGGGTTTGATCCTTGAGGGGTCAATACCCATTTTGTGCATTATGTCCTGATAGAGCAGGTTCAGGCTCCTGCCGCCATCCATAAGGACTCGAGTGAGGTGAAATCCGTCAATGATTGGGTCTAGGACCAGTGCGACGAATCCGCCATGACGGATACTAGTGGGGTGGTCCCTGCGATCGAAGGTGATCGGACAGGAGGACCATGGGTTGAACTTTGGGGCGACTGGCTCCAACGCATATACGTCCCTGAGCGGACGCTTCCGCTCCCTCGTGGGGATGTGGGTTGCGTATATCATGTTCACCGTCCGCACTTGTGGGGGGAACCTCTTCTGTCCTCCGATGTTCGGCTGCCGGGGCTCCTCCTCGTCATCGCTATGTGACCCCTTATCTTTGTTTTCGGCATTTAACTTGCCGGCCTACTTGAACACCCAACAATCCCTGTTGGTGTGGTTGGCTGGCTTGTCGGGGGTGCCGTGTATTTGACATGAGCGATCGAGTATACGGTCCAAACTAGATGGGCCCGGAGTGCTTTTCTTGAATGGCTTTTTCCGCTGACCGGGTTTAGAGCCTTTGAATCCGGCATTGACTATCGTATCCTCGGTATTGTCGTTGTTAATGTGGCGCTTATGTTCGTTGCGACGTGACCTGCCGTTACCGTCCTTGGTATCCGAAGTACCATGGTTCTTTGATATGTTATTGCTGCGAGCCAACCAGCTGTCCTCTCCTGCACAAAAGCGGGTCATGAGTGTTGTGAGGGCTGCCATAGATTTCGGCTTTTCCTGGCCAAGGTGCCGGGCGAGCCACTCATCATGGATGTTGTGCTTAAAAGCTGCTAGGGCCTCTGCATTCGGACAGTCGATGATTTGATTTTTCTTTGTTAGGAACCGTGTCCAGAATTTCCTGGCCGATTCCTCTAGCTGCTGAATTATGTGTCTTAAGTCATCGGCATCTGGTGGTTGCACATAAGTGCCCTGAAAGTTGTCGAGAAATGCGGCTTCCAAATCTTCCCAACAGCCAATGGACTCTGCTGGCAAGCTGTTGAGCCAATGCCGAGATGGTCCTTTGAGTTTGAGTGGGAGGTATTTGATGGCGTGTAGGTCATCACCGCGGGCCATGTGGATGTGCAGGAGGAAATCCTCGATCCATACCGCATGATCTGTTGTGTTGTCGTATGATTCTATATTTACGAGTTTGAAACCCTCTAGGATTTGATGATCCATTACTTCGTCTGTGAAGCATAACGGGTGTGTGGCACCTCTGTACTGGGCTATATCGCAACACAGCTCGAATGAGTCTTGCCCGCTATGTTCGGCCCGGCCGGACTTTCTTTTACTGTATCCGGCGTGACGATTATCATCTCGCATAGTGGCGCGCCCTCGTGATCCGTAGATCAATCTTGCATGTTTTGCTTTGTCCTCCAATACGTCTCGCAGGTCTGGCGTATTTCCCCATGCCTTTTTATTTGAATGGCATCGGGGTGCGGGCTGAGCTTTTGGCTGGAATGCGTCTCTGTCGCGGCCATGAGGTGGCCGATCAGCCGCGTCATACGCTGGAGATGTAGGTTTTGGTGCTTCCTCCTCTAGTCGGGGTAGCAACCTGTATTTTGGGTAACTCTTGGAGGGGCGTTCGAGTTTGTATTCCTCGGCCGCAAGGACTGCGGTCCATCTGTCAGCTAGCAAATCTTGATCAGCTTGAAGCTGCTGCTGCTTTTTCTTAAGGCTATTTGCCGTGGCTATAAGCCGGCGCTTGAAGCGCTCTTGTTCAGCGGGATCCTCTGGCATGACGAATTCGTCATCATCGAGGCTTGCCTCGTCTTCGGAGGGAGGCATGTAATTATGATCCTCCGCCTCTCCATCTGCCGCTCTCTCAGGAGGGCTGGATTCTCCATCCTCCTGCTCCAAATCTTGCTGGAGGGGATTGTTGTTGCCTTTGACACTGTCCGGAGTGCTATTATCTCCGGTGCCGGTATCACCGCTTTTGCCTTGGTGGGACTTAGAGCGGCGCCGCTGACGCTGGCACTTGGGTTGCTTCTTGGAGGGGTGATCCTCCGCTGTCCCGTCACCATGCCTTCTTTGGGTGTGTCCACCATGTATATGTCATATGATGAGGTGGCTGTCTAGTGCCCTGTGGGCAGTGGTTCCTCTTCGCCTCCCGCATCGTCGTCCATACCGTCGATGTCTTCGGAGTCGAAGTCGAGCATGTCGGTTAAGTCATTGACAGTGGCTACTAAGTGGGTGGTGGGTGGGCGGCGAATTTCTTCGTCATTCGCATGCCAATCCTGCCGGACGTAGTTCGGCCAGGACTCTCTTGACAAGGAGATAGACCTTAATGAGTTCAGTATGTCACCAAAGGGCGAGTGCTGAAAAATACCCACGGAGGTAAACTCCATGATCGACGCCCAATCGGATTCGACAGGAACGGGCGCAGGCGGTTCGGAGTCAATGGCCGGAGAAGGATCCGACAGTTTTGGCAACACGGCTCTCATGAAGGGCAAGGTCAATATTCGGCTCGATCGCCACAGAGGATACGGCCTCCGTGGCGGGGTCTATCCACCCGTCCATGGATGACGCAACTGGCTCCGAATTGAGGGTCAGAGCAGCTGCCGGTGCGATTTCTTGAACACTGTCCGATGGTAGAGCTAAATCATACTCATCGTGACCGCGTGGCGCACAAGGCAGGGGCTCGAATCCGTCGAAGATCAAGTATCTGCGGATATCGGCCGTGTAGTTTAAGCTTCCAAACCTGACCTGGTGGCCAGGGGCGTAACTTTCGATCTTCTCCAGATGGCCAAGCGAGTTGGCCCGCAGTGTGAAGACTTCGAGCACAAAGATCTGTCCGGGGAGAAAAGTCTCACCCTAGACTGCATCGCTATCGATGATCGTAGGAGCCATCAAGCCTAACGGCGATGACACAGAGGAACTCTCAATGAAAGCACCAATGTCGGTGTCAAAACCGGCGGATCTCGGGTAGGGGGTCCCGAACTATGCGTCTAAGGCGGATGGTAACAGGAGGCAGGGGACACGATGTTTTACCCAGGTTCGGGCCCTCTTGATGGAGGTAAAACCCTACGTCCTGCTTGATTTATTCTTGACAATATGAGTATTACAAGAGTTGATCTACCACGAGGTCGGAGAGGCTAAACCCTAGAAGCTAGCCTATGGTATGATTGTCTGTTGTCCTACGTACTAAAACCCTCCGGTTTATATAGACATCGTAAGGGGCTAGGGTTACACAAGGTCGGCTACAAAGGAGAAGATATCCATATCCGTACTGCCTAGCTTGCCTTCCACACCAAGTAGAGTCCTATCCGGACACGGGACGAAGTCTTCAATCTTTTATCTTCATAGCCCAACAGTCCGGCCAAAGGATATAGTCCGGCTGTCCGGAGACCCCCTAATCCAGGACTCCCTCAGTGGTGGTATATGGCAATGGTATATGTGGACTCGGATTGGTGGTTGTATATGGTAGCGGCGATGTATATGGTGGGGTGGTGGTATATGGTAATGATGATGAGGATGGTGCGGCGGAGGCGTGACAACCTATGAACAGAACTCGAAACTCTAAGGGACTAGACGCTAAGACCAGCAACTCGACACGATGATGCAACCGCAAATTCAACGAAGCAAAACTCTAAAAAGACTATGAAAAGGCTCAGATTGGTTCGGATATGATGACCTAACCCTAATTTTTTTCTTTTTCATGGACTATAGGTATGAAGAATAGACTCAACCTAAACTACAAAAAACTGTAAAATCTTACCAAGCAACCTGGAAATCTGATACCACTTGATAGAGGCAAAGGTGTCTCGTCTTTTGATGAGATGGTAGCTATGGTTTTAGAGGAAGTCGACTTGGACAATCCGACTATGAACGTGCGAGGACGTCGCGCCTTAGCAATCGCTAAACCAACTCCGAGGGGTTATTAACCATGCCGGAGCACGATCAACCTGACCACGAGGGCCTGTTTCCTGCGAGCAAACAAAGAACAATCAAGAAACTGATATTGCAATCTGGATATTGCGAATATAGGATGAAAGCTTTATTGAATAAGGTGGGGTTCTGTGACGTCTTGGTCTGGTCGCTGGACACAAACGAAGTACACGAAGTTGGAGCTATGGCGAACTTTTACTCTAAACAAAACCCAAAGTCTAAACGACGACCTAAGGGCTGTATATATGGAGGAAGAGGGGGGATTTCGTGGCCCTTGGAGGAGGGGTCCGAAACCAACCCTAACTCTTATTTCCCCACACATACGGACTCTAAAAACAACCTATACTTAAGTATTTCGAAAATACATGGGCCTAGCCCAATAATAAGGTGACGCAACACCTAAAATAGCCTCTGGACGAAATTTATGAAGTGGCATCTTGTATATTTCGTCCAAGGCTTCATGCACTCCTTATGGTGGCTTCAAAGTCCTGAAATCATCACTTGTAACTCCGTTCATGATCCCCTTGCGCATGCCATCATCCTCATGCTTGAACTTGCTCCAAGGTTCATCTATCTTATCCAAGCTAGGCCCTTCATTTCTAAGCAAAACAAATGTATCCTATTTAGGCAGCATCATATTCTCATGAACATTAGAATCGTTACCAAGAAACAAAAGTACCTGATAATTCAATTGGCGTGCACGAGCTCTAGTAATTGGTCCAATATGTATAGCAGCAGGGGCTGTGGGTGTAACAATGGTATTGATGTCCTCATCACCTAGTGTCTTCGAAGAGCGACTCTTCAAGCCTTCGGCGACCCCCACAGCCACGGAGACTGCATCATCTCTGCTGGAATTTTGTCTATTTTGGGCCTAGCCCAATAGCAGTTTCAGAAATTCCTAATAAATCCTAGAGGCCCACGCAGCCCATTCGTGCAAGGCAAGAGGTGGAACAAAAGTTTAGTCCCACATTGCGAGTTTAGAGGGAGTTGGACCTCTTTATAAGGGAGGTTCTTTCCCCACATGTATGAGCATGAGAACAAGAGGGACATCCACACGCGCTCCTCCTCCTCCGCCCGCCTCGCCACGCCAAGCCTCGCCTCGTCATGACGCGCCGCAGGTTGCGGGAATGAGCCGAGCCAATGTCTAAATTTTTGCCACGCACGACGGGTATACGAAAGATCACGTGGGAGTTGAAACGTTTTCTGTAGTGGACACTGAATTCGAACGGCGAGCCTCTTCGGCCGCTACCTGTTCGCTTCGTCTCCCTTCGTTGCTTCACCTCCCGCCGCAGCCTCTTCGCGTCCTTCTCCTGTGCCTATATAAGAGAGGTCGCTCCTCTCCAAAGAGGCACAACAGAAGCTCCTCTTCCTCTTGCCACAAAGTTCCAAGAACTTCACTGCTGCTACGTTCTTCCTCATCCCGGTTGTGGCATGCACCGCACGTCGGGACAGTAGGCCTCCGAAACCGCACCTTTTGAGTCCTGTACGCGAGAAGGGTAATAAGGTTTTTGGGGAGCACTCAGCGTGACTACTGGCTGCTTCATCACAGACGATCCAGTCGCCGACGACTACTTCCCCGACGTCGACTTCTTCCCCGACATCCACAACCTCCTCGACAACATGGTAGGCGAGGACACCGACCCCAAGTCCAGCGCTTCTGCTGCTGCTGTCTCGTACGTGCTCTTCCTCTTTTTGTTGGAGACCCTGCTTCAGCTCCTTGTTCTACTGTTTGCCCTAAATATGTTAGACTCTGTTTCATATATGCAACTTGCTATACTATCTGCTCTAGATGTGTTTAGTTACAGTTCATATATGAAAAATGTTCTTTACCTTCTCTTTATCAAATCACATGACTTGTTTTATCACTGCTATACTAGTCGTGCTTTATCTAGTATTTCTGATAATAAAATCATTTGGTAAATTGCTCATATTTCCAACAATCCAAAAACCTTATTATAGGCAATTTACCCCAAGTGTTTTTGCTGCTTCCATGAGACCTCCTACGTTTGAGGGTATCCACTATAAGAGGTGGCGCGTGAGAGCAGTCTTGTGGTTTCAAACCATGAGTTGCTATGACGCCACTCTTGGCAAACCTGAAGGAGAGCTTGATGCTCAACAGGCGCAAGCCTTTTAGAAAATGGATACTCTGTTTAAGGCTGCTCTCTTGAGTGTTCTTGGTGAGAACATGGTTGATGCTTATGCGTCAATTGATAATGGAAAAGATATGTGGGATGCACTCGAGGCCAAGTTTGGGGTCTCGGATGCTGGCACTGAGTTGTACATCATGGGACAATTCTATGATTACAGGATGACTAAAGAGCGCTCCGTGGTTGAGCAAGCTCATGAGATACAGTCATTTGCTAGAGAACTTGAGCACTTCAATTGTATGCTACCAGAGAAGTTTGTTGCCGGAGGTATCATCACTAAGCTTCCTCCTTCAGAGAGGAACTTTGCTACCTTGCTGAAGCATAAGGGGCAGGAGTTTTCCGTCCCGGATCTCATTGGCACTCTTGATGTGGAGGAAAAGGCAAGAGAAAAGGACACACGTGCTCGAGGTATTGAGGGAGGATCTAGTGCCAATGTGGTACAGAAGCAGAACTTCCAGCCCCACAAGTTCAAGAACAAGGGAAAGTTTGATGGTAAAGCAAAGTTTGATGGGAAGAACAAGGCTGTCCAGCACAAGAACTTCAAGAATAAGAATGACAAGAAGAAAGGTGTCTGTCATGTGTGTGGGGATCCTGATCATTGGGCTCCTAGTTGCCCTAATCGCTATGACAAGCGTCATCCTGGGAAAGGCGGCAAGACCGCTAATGTTGTCATTGGAGACATTGATATGAAGGATGCTGGGTATGGTATATTTCCACTATTCTTTTAGTATGTCATTCTCCTGATTGGTTGATTGACACGGGTGCTAATGTGCATGCATGTGGTGATATTTCTATGTTTTCGTCTTATCAGACCGCAGGTACTTCAACTGTGCTGATGGGCAACGGTTCAAGTGCTTCTGTTCGTGGTGTTGGCATAGTCGATCTGAAGTCTACTTCGGGGAAGATCGTGCGGCTGAAGAACGTGCATTATGTCCCCTCCGTCAATAAAAATCTTGTTAGCGGATCCCTTCTGTGTAGAGATGGATACAAGCTTGTCTTTGAGTCGAATAAATTTGTAATATCCATGTATGGAACCTTTGTTGGTAAAGTCTATGAGTCAGGAGGCCTATTTCATTTGTCCTTATCAGACGTTTTCAATAAAGTTGTCAATCATATTTGAAACAATAGTGAATCAAATGTGTGGCATTCACGCCTTTGTCATGTTAACTTTGGTTGCATGTCGCCACAAGCGAAGTTGAACTTAATCCCTAGTTTCACCACTATCAAGGGATCCAAGTGTCAAGTGCGTGTGTAAGCTAAGCAACCTCGTAAGTCTCATGTGACTGCGGAAACGAGAAATCTTGCACCACTAGAACTCATACATTCAGATCTATGTGAAATGAATGGTGTTTTGACAAAAGGTGGAAAGAAATATTTCATGACGTTAATTGACGACTCCACTAGATACTGTTGTGTGTATCTTTTGAAATCTAAGGATGAGGCTTTGAACTTTTTCAAGATCTATAAAGCTGAAGTGGAAAACCAACTTGATCGAAAAATCAAGAGGCTTAGGTCTGACCGTGGTGGAGAGTATTTTTCCAATGAATTTGGAGCTTTTTGTGCGTAACATGGTATAATCCATGAGAGGACGCCTCCCTACTCACCTCAGTCAAATGGGGGGCCAAAAGAAAGAATCGTACTCTAACAGATTTGGTTAACGCCTTGTTAGATACATCGGGTCTCTCCAAGGCATGGTGGGGGAGGCGATTTTGACTGCATGTCATGTCCTAAACCGAGTTCCCACAAAGAACAAAGAGATAATTCCATTCGAGGAATGGGAGAAGAAAAGGTTAAAACTCTCTTATCTACGAACATGGGGTTGTTTGGCGAAAGCCAATGTTCCAATTCCAAAGAAGCGGAAGCTTGGACCAAAAACTGTGGATTGTGTTTTCCTGGGATATGCTTTTCATAGCATTGGCTATAGATTCTTGATTGTAAAATCTGAGGTACCTGACATGCATGTCGGTACGATCATGGAATCGAATGATGCGACTTTCTTTGAAGATATCTTTCCCATGAAGGATATGGCTACCTCATCTAATCAGGCGAGGCCTAGTTCATCGAATCAGGAACCAGTTACAATTACCAAACATGCCATTTCGATGGAACACTTTGAAAGTCCTGTGGAGGAAAACAATGAAGTTCCTACTAGGAGCAAGAGACAGAGGACTGCAAAGTCCTTTGGTGATGATTTTCTTGTGTATCTCATAGATGACACTCCCAGTTCTATTTCAGAGGCTTATGCATCTGAAGATGCTGACTACTGGAAGGAAGCGGTTTGTAGCGAGATGGATTCGACCTTAGCGAATGAAACTTGGGAGATAACTGATCATCCTTATGGGTGCAAACCTATAGGATGTAAATGGGTATTCAAGAAGAAGCTTAGGCCCGATGGTACTATTGAAAAGTACAAGGCTCGGCTCATGGCTAAGGGTTATACCCAAAAGGAAGGTGAAGACTTCTTTGATACTTACTCACATGTGGCTCGTCTGACCACTATTCGAGTTCTACTTTCACTAGCTGCCTCACATGGTCTTCTCGTTTATCAAATGGATGTTAAGACTGCTTTCCTAAATGGAGAGTTGGACGAGGAAATTTATATGGAACAACCAGATGGGTTTGTACTAGATGGTCAGGAAGCAAAAGTGTGCAAGTTGCTGAAGTCTTTGTATGGACTCAAGCAAGCACCCAAACAGTGGCATGAGAAGTTCGAAAGAATGTTAGCAGCTTCAGGCTTTCTTGTAAACGAAACTGACAAATGTGTGTACTATCGCCATGGTGGGGGTGAGGGAGTTATCCTTTGCTTGTATGTTGATGACATACTAATTTTCGAAACAAATTTGAATGTTATCAACGAGGTCAAGGATTTCCTATCTCGCTGTTTTGAGATGAAGGATTTAGGAGTGGCTGATGTCATTCTGAACATCAAGTTGTTGAGAGACGATGATGGTGGGATTACATTGCTTCAATCTCACTACATGGAAAAGATCTTGAGTCGCTTTGGCTATAGTGACTGCAAGCCCTCTCCAACACCATATGATGCTAGTGTGTTGCTTCGAAAGAATCAAAGAATTGCTAGAGACCAATTGAAGTATTCTCAGATTATTGGCTCGCTTATGTACTTAGCCATTGCTACAACACCTGACATCTCTTTTGCTGTTAGCAAACTGAGTCGGTTTGTTTCAAAACGAGGAGATGTGCATTGGAAAGCTCTAGAGAGAGTTTTGCATTATTTGAAAGGCACTGCAAATTATGGAATTCACTACACCGGGCACCCAAAGGTGCTTGAATTGTATAGTGACTCAAACTGGATCTCAGATGCTGATGAGATAAAGGCCACGAGTGGATATGTATTCACTCATGGAGGTGGCGCTGTTTCTTGGAAGTCTTGCAAGCAGACCATCTTAATAAGGTCAACAATGGAAGCAGAACTCACAGCACTAGATACAGCTACAGCCGAAGCAGATTGGCTTCGCCGGCTCTTGAATGACTTGTCGGTTGTTGAGAAACCTGTACCAGGTATCCTTATGAACTGCGACAATCAAACTGTGATCACGAAAGTGAGCAGCTCAAAGGATAACATGAAGTCATCAAGACACGTTCAGAGAAGGTTAAAGTCTGTCAGGAAAATGAGAAACTCCAGAGTTATTGCATTGGATTATATCCAAACGTCTAAGAATCTGGCAGATCCTTTTACTAAGGGTCTATCACGTAATGTGATAGATAATGCATCGAGGGAGATGGGTATGAGACCCACAATATGAGTTGTTCACAGTGGTAACCTATTCTTTGTGATTGGAGATCCCGTTAATTAGATGTGGAAGACAAGCTGTTGGTCAACTGAGAGGAGAGTATCCTTACTATTAGCAATACCACTCCATGAAGATGAAATACTCTTCTAATCTGCGTGGCAGGTTGATTTATATCTTAATGTGTTCTAAGTGGCTCTTTTAAGCAGATATGTTATCCTGCAGAACATCTTTTGAAGAACACACCTATATGAGTCTGATTGTCAAACGTCACAATCTATGAGAGTAGGGTTCTCTCTAGTAAACTCATGAAAGGTCACAGAGTATGACGCATAAGCTCCACCCACGGGGAAGACCCACGGTAGCCATGTATCGGTAAAGGCTTTATGTGAAGCTAGATTTGCAGAAAACTTGCAGTTCAAGGCCCAGTCCACTGTCCAAGTTGCTTACTAGTGTAGCATAGAGTTCTAGGTGGAAGTTCAACTTAACAGTCTCCACTGCAGTATCGGTATATAAAACAGTGTTTTGGAACCAAAGGCAATTTTCGTGTGCCTCTGGGATCTGGTGGGTGATTGCTGGAATTTTGTCAGGACCCCGATTCCAAGTCACATTGATTTAGCCGGTAACACCTCATATCACATTGCGGCCTCACGCATGGTATCCCCACGGGTGTCGCCTTACCAAGGCCCGGGACCGTTTGCACCATTTGGCTCACATATATGATAGTGTCGCTAGCATCCATATGATAGAGAACCCGGGCCGACATGGCTAGTCATGAACCCAAAGCGGCACAGACCTATCGAGACAGGCATACATGAATCACATCGAGCATGTCGGTCATCAGCAAGTGAATCCGGGCTGTAGCACTGGGCTAACAGGACTCCGGGGAACCCGGGCTGTAGCAGGCTAGGCGGGACTCCGGAAGTCACCGCATGACATTTCCCCGAAGGGACAGACATAGGAACGAAGTGAAACACATGCCGGCCAGTCAGGTGTACTGAGCAGTAGTGCTGGGCTAGCAGGACTCCGGTAAACCGGGCTGTAGCGGACTACTATGGCTCAAGGAGCACTAGACTATATTTCCCCAAAAGATAGGCTGCCAAAGATAAACAACTAGATTGTCGGATCCCACACATACCAAGCATTTCAATCATACACACAATATGCTTGATATGTGCAAATACAACATGGCATCACAACAAAACTCTACAACTCAAGTACTTTATTTAAAGGCTCCAGAGAGCCATACATAACATGTTCATACAGGTAGGGGTCACATGACACGACACTCAAGTCATACAAGCATACAAGCACATGCGGAAGCAAATAGTCTGAGTACATACACTAGAAAGAAAGAAGGCTTCTCGAAGCCTGTCTATCTACATAAGGCCCTCCATGGCCAGGATCACCATCTGGGTGGCAAGTCACTCATCGACGTCTAGGTATACATAAAACCCATCGGAGGGGGTGGTGTTGTTGTCTGAAAACAGTAATTAAGAAAACATGAGTACAAAGGTACTCAGCATGTCTTACAACAGAACCTACTATACATGCTCATTCTCAAGAAGGTGGTCGAGTTATTGCAGCAAGCCAGCTTTGACTCTTGGCTAAGCTATCCTACGAGACACCACTAGTAAAATAGTTTTCGCACACGAGTCCACTAATCACCAACACAATACTCCACCGGGGATCCTCCCTCGTCATCCTACGAGAGGGCCATCCTCGGTACTCACACTTATCTTGAGTCTTTTAGTAGTATCCATTAACTTGTCTATGAACTGTATAGGCAACCAAGTAGTCCTTTACCACAGACGCGGCTATTCGAATAGATGATGTTAACCCTGCATGGGTGTACTTCTTCATACACGCTCTCATCACTTACCGCCGTTTACACGACATGTACTCAGCAACTCTCAAGCGGAAGCCCAACGAGGGTGTCGGCCACGACCTACCTAAACACTCAAGTCTCTAGTCCAGGTTTATCGCCTATCCAGGTTCCATCCGCAGGGAGTCCGGCCGAGGTTTCCACATACGGCCCCGAACAATGTGAACAGGGTTCCCTAGACACCAAACAGGTGACTCGGTACACCGTGCCACGGTGTATCTACCGCATCGTAGCCCACCCCTAGGGTCGGCGCTATGCACGGCCGCCAACGCATAACCTACAAACACTAGAAACTATTTGCAACTCCTGGACAGAGTACTAGGGTGATTAAGAAGTCGAGAGGGTCAATTAAGGATCCCAATGCATGGTAGTAGCTGATTCTTAAAATCACACATACAGATCTCAGTTCTTAGGGACGGCCTCAATGAAACAACCCACCATGTACTCCTACATGGCCTCTCATCGATACCTTTATCAAATCATGTTCAACACATCACTCACATTACCGACATAATCATTTCACTCTAGCCCATCGCCCAGATGAACCAGACCTGACACAACTCTAAGCATAGCAGGCATAGCAAGGTAGGAAACACATTCATGGCTCAATCAACTCCTACACATGCTAGTGGGTTTCATCTAGTTACTGTGACAATGACAGGACATGCAGAGGATAAGGGTTCAACTACCATAGCACACAGCAGTTTGAAATGTTATTGTCTTAATGCAGTAAATGAGAGTAGAGGCGAGAACATGAGATTGTATCGATATGATCAATGGGGCTGCTTGCCTGATGGAGTGGTAGTAGGGTACTGCCCTTCAGTTGGATACTCGGAGATATCCTCGGGAGCAGAACCTACCACGGAGATCACGACGAAACACATCAAAACAACATGGCAATATGCAACACTATGATGCATGATCATGACATGGCAAGGATGAGTGTTTTTGTCTAATGCATCTACCGGCAATTTGAAAGGAGTTGGTTTGATCACTAGTATCCAAATCAACCCCCTTATATTATTTAATATAAGCCATTTTCATGGTTTGCTCTAAACAGCAAGGTTAAGTTGTTCTAACATGCATGAAACTTGCATAAATGGATTCTTTGCATTTATCTAATGATTTTTCATATATAAATTATTTCCATCTGAGTTATGGTTGAATTACTATGAATTTTAGAAGTTTTCAGCAATTAAAAGAATTTCCAGAATTGTTTTTATTCCAAAATTCCTTTTCTTGCGTCAGCACTGCGTCATGCTGGCGTCAGCAGTCAACAGCGCCTGGTCCTGGTTAAACCTGACCAGTGGGACCCACAGGTCAGTGACTCTGTGCACTAACTAATCTAGTTAGTCCTAATTAATTGGGCAGGGCCCATTAGTCAGTGACTACTAACCAAACTAACCTAGTTAATTAGCACTAACCAGACTAATTAGTCGGGCGGGGCCCGCATGTTAGTGAGAGAGAGGGGGAGGTCAACCCGTGTCAGCGGGGTCAACCTCGCCGGTCAGCGGTCAAAGCCTAGCGGCGTTTAGCCGCCGGCGAGGCCAGACGCGGCGGCGCGCTGCGGGATTTGCCCACAGGGCACCATTTGGCGCGTAGAGAGCACCTACGTGGAGCTGGGACTCGCTCGCATCCAACCACGATGGTGGTTTGGCCGGGGAGTGGCCGGAGCATCGCCGGTGACGAGCTCGGCGGAGGCCGAGACTCGGGTGTGCTCGTGGCTGCGGTGGCCTAGGCGATGCGGCGAAAGCACCTACAGCATCTACGCCGCACGGGGAGTGTGACGGGCACAAGTCCGTGACCAAATGGTCACCGGAGAATCGCCGGTGACGTGGTCAGGCGGCGGCGCATTTGGGCACAAGAGGCGCGGCGTCTACGGTGTTCTAGGGGTGAAACGAAAAGCACGGGGAGGTTCAGCAGCTCACAAGGAAGCCGCAGGGAGGGTCAGTGTGCTCGGGGAAGCTCGGGTGCGGCGGATCGACGACGATGATCGACGGCGGCCGAAGGTTGAAGACGACGGTGGCGGGGACGATGCATGGGCTTCGGCATCGTGCAGCTCGGCTGGTCGACGTAGTTGACAACGGCGAACCGTCCGGACATGGTGAGAGGGCGCGGGGACGGCGTTGCACGCGGCTGCGGCGAGCGGCGGCGACGGTGACGTCTCGGGCGACGTCGGGGAGGGCGAGAGAGGGAACCAGAGAGAGAGCGAGTGTGTCTGGGAGCTCGGGGAGAGAGAGGGTTCGTCCTAGGGCGATAGGTCGACAAGGGGAGCGGCTGGGCGGCGGGCAGCTGCATGGCAAGCATGCTGTGATCGCTGTCGAGCACCTGCCTGCCTGTGCTGGCGAGAGCAAGCAGCTCGCTGGCACAGCAGGTGGGCTGGGCTGCTAGGTGGGCCGGCCAGGTGGGCTGAGGTAAGTGCTCTGCACTGTTTTCTATTTCTCTTTTATTTATTTTCTGTACTGTGTTTTGAAATAGAATAAATACTATTTCATTTCCAAAAACTCTGGAAATATTCAGAGGCACATTTGAGAATATTGTCAACTGCCTAAAAATGCTTCCAAGATTATTTGAGCACTTTAAAATATTTATAAGATTTAAAATGCCCAAATTCAAATACTTATGACTTGGTTCAAAAATCCATAATGGCCCCATAAATTGTAGAACCATTTTTGGCAGAGGTTTAAACGAGAACCAAAAAATGGTTGGCATTTATGAAGGGTATTTTGGGTTCATTGAAATTCCAATTGTTGGAATTTAGCATTTTTAGGGGGGTGTTGGGGTTGATTAGCCCCCATTTCAAGTTTAAAAGAAATTTAAACATGATGCACAAGTTCAACCAACCCTAATGCATAACAGGAAAGCAGGGATGTGACAACTCACCCCCACTCAAAATAATCGCGTCCCGAGATTCCGGACTCGTTGGGAAGAAGGAGGGGTACTCAAGTCGAAGACGATCCTCCCTTTCCCAAGTAGCCTCTTTCTCGGAATGGTGTGACCATTGAACCTTGAGAAACTTGATGTTGCGGCGTCGAGTGGTACGCTCGGCTTGATCCAGAATACAAACAGGGTACTCTCGGTATGTAAGGTTATCTTGGAGATCAAGCATTTCGTGGTCCACTCCACTGATAGGATCCGAGAAGCAACGCCTGAGTTGAGAGACGTGGAAGACATCATGAACTCTGGACAGTTGCGGAGGTAGTTCCAATTGGTAGGCAACTTCTCCTCGTTTGGCAAGAATGCGAAAGGGTCCAATGTAATGAGGAGCCAACTTGCCTTTGATACCGAATCGATGGGTTCCCTTCAAAGGAGTAACCCGAAGGTAGGCCTTCTCGTCGACCTCATAGGTCATAGTCTTATGATGGCGATCATATTGACTCTTCTGACGAGATTGGGCGGTTTTCAATTTCTCACGAATAATGCGAACTTGCTCTTCTGCCTCCTGGATCATGTCCTGACCAAAGAGTTGTCTTTCTCTGGTCTCTGACCAGTTCAGGGGCGTTCGACATTTTCGTCCATAGAGAACTTCGAAAGGGGCTTTGCCCAAGATAGCTTGATAACTATTGTTATAAGCAAACTCCGCGAATGGAAGGCATTTCTCCCAACCCATTCCGAATGAGATGACAGAAGCTTGGAGCATATCTTCCAGAATTTGATTGACTCGCTCTACTTGACCACTTGATTGAGGGTGGAAGGCGGTGCTAAAAGATAGACGAGTTCCCATAGCATTTTGGGAACTTTCCAAAAATCGAGAGGTAAAGAGACTCCCACGGTCTGAGTTAATTTCCAATGGAATACCATGAAGAGACACTATTCGGGAGATGTATAAATCAGCTAGCTGGCTAGAGGTGATACTCTCACGAACAGGTAGAAAGTGGGCCACCTTGGAAAGACGATCAATTACGACGAAGATAGCATTATTCCCTCTCTTGGTCCTGGGAAACCCAGTAATGAAATCCATACTGATTTTATCCCATTTCCACTCAGGAATAGCCAAAGGTTGAAGGGTGCCAGCAGGCCATTGATGCTCTGCTTTAACACGACGACAGACGTCGCAACTAGCAATGTATTGAGCAATTTCTCTCTTGATCCTAGTCCAACCAAACCTCTGGCGTAGGTCTTGATACATTTTAGTAATACCGGGATGAATGGTGAGAGGGGACTCATGAGCTTCCTTAAGAATCAACTGACGTAGATGTTGTTTCTTGGGAACCACCAAGCGGTTCTCAAAGAATACAACACCTCGCTGATCCATGGAAAAACATTTAGCAACTCCGCTAGCGATGTTTTCCTTGATCCGAGATATGCCCTTGTCATACCGCTGGGCAGTTATGATCTGATACATAAGGTTAGGCTTCGCCACCAGGGTGGATAGGGATCCTCGAGGAACTATGTGAAGGTCAAGCTTACGAAATTCCTCATGGAGAGGTGGTTGACTTTGTTGTAACATCAGGTTGTTACAATAAGATTTACGACTTAGTGCATCAGCCATGACATTGGCTTTGCCCGGGGTGTAAGTTATTCCTAAGTCGTAATCCGAGATCAACTCGACCCAACGTCTTTGCCTGAGATTCAAATCCGGTTGGGTGAAGATATATTTCAAGCTTTGGTGATCGGTGAAGATCTCGCAATGATTACCGAGAAGGAAATGTCGCCATGTTTTAAGTGCATGGACTACAGCTGCAAGGTCTAGATCATGTGTGGGATAATTTTCCTCATGGGGGTGTAATTGCCGTGAAGCATAGGCAATCACCTGAAGATCTTGCATGAGTATGCAACCTAGTCCTTGTCGCGAGGCGTCCCAATAGATAATAAAGTCCTTGGAGAAATCTGGTGGTACTAGTACGGGAGCAGATGTCAGGCGTCTTTTCAGATCCTGAAGGCTGAACTCGCACTGTGGGGTCCACTCGAACTTTTTATCTTTCTTGAGGAGTTCAGTTAGAGGTTTAGCAACCTTGGAGAAATTCTCGACGAAGCAGCGGCAATAGCTCGCTAAGCCAAGGAAGCTTCGAACTTGCTTGACCGTCTCAGGTGGAGTCCAATCAAGGACAGCTTGAACTCGCTCGGGATTGACAGCAATACCCTTACCGGAGATTACATGGCCTAGATAGGTTACTTCTGGCAACCAAAATTCACACTTGGAGAATTTGGCATAAAGGCGATGCTCTCGAAGTTTCATCAATACCAGCTTAGATGTTCGGCATGTTCTTCTTCATTCTTGGAGTAGATGAGTATGTCATCGAGGTATACTACGACGAATTTATCCAAATACTCCATGAAGACCGAGTTCATTAATCGAGAGAAAGTGGCTGGGGCATTGGTTAAACCGAAGGACATGACGGTGTACTCTTATTGGCCATAATGAGTAACAAAGGCCGTTTTGGGAATGTCCCTATTTCTGATTTTGATTTGGTGGTAGCCCAACCTCAAATCCATCTTGGAAAAGACTAAGGATCCAACGAGCTGATCATACAGATCGTTGATCCTCGGGAGTTGATACTTGTTCTTGATAGTGACCAAGTTGACAGGTCGGTAATCTACAACCATCCTATCCGTTCCATCCTTCTTCTTGACGAAGAGGACGGGGAAACCCCAAGGGGAGGAACTAGGATGGATGAAACCCTTTTTCAAGGACTCATCGAGTTGGTTCTTAAGCTCGGCTAATTCTAAGGGTGCCATCTTATAGGTTCTTCTTGAAATCGGAACGATTCCTGGAACAAGGTCTATCACAAACTCGACATCCCTGTCAGGTGGAACACCTGGCAGTTCTTCTGGAAAGACATCTGGAAAGTCTCGGACTACCGGAATATCTTCGAGGTCTGGAAGGGGGTTGGCATTTAGGGAGTAAAGCTGGCGCTTGGCCACTTGAGTTAAGACATTGACTGTCTTGCCCAATGGGTGAGTAAGTTGAACGGTTCTAGTGGCACAATCAATCTTAGCATAATGAGCTGACATCCAGTCCATACCCAAGATGATGTTTATGTCTGAGGACTTGAGAGCTATTAAGGATGCAAGGAAGACAAGTCTATCGACAAAAAATTCATTCCCATGGCTTACTCTATAAGTTTGCCATTTGGAACCCGGAGTTTGAATTACCATGGAAGTGGGCATGTCACAGAATGTTGTGTTATGCAATCGAGCATAGATCTCAGATATGAATGAATGAGATGCTCCAGTATCGAAAAGAACAGATGCCGGATGGCAATTAACAAGGAGCGTACCAAGGACGACGTTAGGATCCTCATGAGCCTCCTCAGCTGAGACATAGTTGACATGGCCACGTGCAGTGGTGGCTGGCTTGGCGTAGAATGTCTTTCCCGCTGGCTTACCACGACCAACGGACTTTCCAGACTGATTCGGGTTGTTGTTCTGGGGACACTCTCGACTGTAGTGACCCGGCTCTCCACACTTGAAACATGTCACAACATTGGGGCGTGGAGTAGCATTAGCAGTGGGGCCACCATAGGGCTTGGACGGTGCAAACTGTTGGTTGGGATGAGGCGCCTCAAAGGATGGCCTCGGAATGAACCTGGGTGGCAGTGCCGTGCTAGGAATCCACATCCTATGCTTCTGAGATCCAGAGCCGGATGAAGAGCCAAAATCACGAGAGTGCTTGCGTGAAGCATCATAGTCAGACTGGCCTGTCTCAGCACTGATGGCTTTATTGACCAACTTCTGAAAGGAGGTGCACTCGTGCAGACGAAGATCGTGGCGAATCTCAGGGCTAAGTCCCTTGCGGAACCTTGCCTGCTTCTTAGCGTCGGTGGATACCTCTTCAGGAGCATATTGTGCCAGATTCCCAAATTCACGACTATATGCATCCACAGTCAGTCTTCCTTGGGTGAAATTGCAGAACTCTTCCCTCTTGCGATCTATGAGACCTTCCGGGATGTGATGCTCACTGAATTCAGCCCAAGTAGTGATTTGGCCGACCGGGCGCATAGCCTCAAAGTTTTCCCACCAAAGGCTAGCAAGGCCTTCGAGGTGATAGGCAGCATAGGTAACCTTATTAGCTTCGGCTATGTTGGCAGAACGTAGCTTGTGTGTGATGCTGCGGAGCCAGTCATCCGCGTTGAGGGGCTGGATGGAATGATTATACTTTGGTGGGTACAACTTGATAAAGTCATTGATTGACACCAAGTCATTTCGCTGATGGCGTGCAGTGTTCTGCTCAATCCGTTCCAGCAAGCGGTTAGTCTCACGCTTGTTTCTTTCCGCCTCCCGCATAACTTCGGCCAGGGAAGGAGGGTGAGGCAGATTTTCACACCTAGCTGCACTGGCTTCTCCCTGCGCCGGGGCAGCAGGGTTGCTGCGGGTGTTGACCATCCTAGGAGAAAACAAGACAACGGTTTAGACAAGGATGGCACAAACTTAGCAAAGAAGTGCAGAATGTAATGGATAACATGGAATGCTAATATGTTCATTGCACGACATGGTAATATAGAAACTGCCATATATATACCATTGGTCATACAAACCGTACATAGTTTAGTACAAGCCCATGCTAGAGTACAACTACGGTGAAAGACATTACATCTCAGCGGAGGCATTCCAAGCTCCTATACATTATTTTTCTACACCTCCGGAGCGTGATCCACACTAAGTCATATCCCACGGGTCACACAGGACTATGGAGAATACAACTATTACAATACTAGTGAAACTACTACTAGCTCAGACGGATCCGTAGTAATCCTCATAGAAGTCGCCACCAAAGCCTGGAAGTGGAACATGATTATCTGGGAACAGACGGTCCTGTGGAGCCTGCGGACCATAGGGACTCGGATGTGGCCTTGGTCCCACAGGTGGTGGCAGACGGGGACCACGAGGAGGGGTGATGCCTCCTACATCGCGCCACTCCAGTCCGTACAGGGTACAGGTCCCTCATGTCCATGTATCCTGCCTGCACCGCAGGTGCAAACCGAGTCAAAGTGGCCCAATGATCAGCACGAGTGTGGAAAAGCTCCATACGCAAGGCCCGATTTTCGCGGTCCTTATCCTCGAGCATCTTGGTAGTGGTGCGGAGTAGTGACTCCTCATGTGAAGAGTCATAGTACAAAGCCTGATAGTACCCCTGTGCTCCAGGAAGTGAGGCTGGCATGTAACGGAAATCGGTGTTCTGTAGCAAGGCAGTCCTGGCTCGAATGATAGTCATCATTGAATAGGCTGCATCCTGCACAGACATCTCAATAGTGACCCCAAGTCCATAGGAACAGTGAAGGGGCTCAGTGGCTCCAGGATAAGAGGGATATATCCTGACGGTACAGAGGTATTGGCTCTGGTTGAAGTCTCTGAACTGCTCCTCGATGGTATATTCCGGATACCACCGATAACCTGATTCGACCATCACTCGAACCAACATGGCCGTGTGGTCGGGCACATCGAGGCACCAGGTCAGACGAACCACTTGGTTCTGCGAACGGTTGGCCATCTGAAAGCACAGAATAATGCAAAAGCATTAGAATTTTCTAGGGGAAATCGGACAGCATAACGACTGTAAATGCTCAGAAAAAGATTTGAGACATCATATCAAGGTTCTGATTCAACTGGCAACATACTAAAAGTAGTAGAAACTGTACTATGGCTGGTAGCAACAATCCTATAAGGTACTACGGATTAGTAACACGTGAACCTGATAGAAGAAGAGAGCCTAGTCCTTAACCCACGTTGAATGAGAAGAGAATGACTCAGATCAGAGGGCATAAGGTAAGGAGTAAAAGAGCCTTACGTTCCCTCCCATAATCAATTCCCCTACATATAACTAAAGCATTTCGAGACTCGACATCGACCAGTTTGGCTCAACGAACCTACAGGCAGTCCGGCTCTGATGCCAACGCTGTCAGGACCCCGATTCCATGTCACATTGATTTAGCCGGTAACACCTCATATCACATTGCGGCCTCACGCACGGTATCCCCACGGGTGTCGCCTTACCATGGCCCGGGACCGTTTGCGCCTTTTGGCTCACGTATATGATAGTGTCGCTGGCATCCATATGACAGAGAACCAGGGACGACATGGCTAGTCGTGAACCCAAAGTGGCACAGACCTATGGAGACATGCATACATGAATCACATCGAGCATGTCGGTCATCAGCGAGTGAATCCGGGCTGTAGCACTGGGCTAACAGGACTTTGGGGAACCCGGGCTGTAGCAGGCTAGGCAGGACTCCGGAAGTCACCGCGTGACATTTCCCCGAAGGGACAGACATAGGAACGAAGTGAAACACATGCCGACCAGTCAGGTGTCCTAAGCAGTAGTGCTGGGCTAGCAGGACTCCGGTGAACCGGGCTGTAGCAGACTACTATGGCTCAAGGAGCACTAGACTACATTTCCCCATAAGAGAGGCTGCCAAGGATAAACAACTAGATTGTCGGATCCCACACATACCAAGCATTTCAATCATACACACAATATGCTTGATATGTGCAAATACAACATGGCATCACAACAAAGTCTACAACTCAAGTACTTTATTTAAAGGCTCCAGAGAGCCATACATAACATGTTCATATAGGTAGGGGTCACATGACCCGACACTCAAGTCATACAAGCATACAAGCACATGCGGAAGCAAATAGTCTAAGTACAGACACTACAAAGAAAGAAGGCTTCTCGAAGCCTGTCTATCTATATAAGGCCCTCCATGGCCAGGATCACCACCTGGGTGGCAAGTCACTCATTGACGTCGAGGTCTACATAAAACCCATCGGAGGGGCGGTGTTGTCGTATGAAAACAGTAATTAATCAAACATGAGTACAAAGGTACTCAGCAAGTCTTACAACAGAACCTACTATACATGCTCATTCTCAAGAAGGTGGTGGAGTTATTGCAGCAAGCCAGCTGTGACTCTTGGCTAAGCTATCCTAGTAGACACCACTAGTAAAATAGTTTTCGCACACGAGTCCACTAATCACCAACACAATACTCCACCGGGGATCCTCCCTCGTCATCCTACGAGAGGGCCATCCTCGGTACTCACACTTATCTTGAGTCTTTTAGTAGTATCCATTAACTTGTCTATGAACTGTATAGGCCACAAAGTAGTCCTTTACCGCGGACGCGGCTATTCGAATAGGTGATGTTAACCTTGCAGGGGTGTACTTCTTCATACATGCTCTCACCACTTACCGCCGTTTACACGGCATGTACTCGGCCACCTTCAAGCGCAAGCCCAACGAGGGTGTCGGCCACGACCTACCTAAGCACTCAAGTCTCTAGTCCAGGTTTATCGCCTATCCAGGTTCCATCCGCAGGGAGTCCGGCCGAGGTTTCCACATACGGCCCCGAACAATGTGAACAGGGTTCCCTAGACACCAAACAGGTGACTCGGTACACCGTGCCACGGTGTATCTACCGCATCGTAGCCCACCCCTAGGGTCGGCGCTATGCACGGCCGCCAACACATAACCTACAAACACTAGAAACTATTTGCAACTCCTGGACAGAGTACTAGGGTGATTAAGAAGTCGAGAGGGTCAATTAAGGATCCCAATGCATGGTAGTAGCTGATTCTTAAAATCACACATACATATCTCAGTTCTTGGGGACGGCCTCAATGAAACAACCCACCATGTACTCCTACATGGCCTCTCATCGATACCTTTACCAAATCATGTTCAACACATCACTCACATTACCGACATAATCATTTCCCTCTAGCCCATCGCCCAGATGAACCAGACCTGACACAACTCTAAGCATAGCGGGCATAGCAAGGTAGGAAACACATACATGGCTCAATCAACTCCTACACATGCTAGTGGGTTTAATCTAGTTACTGTGGCAATGACAGGTCATGCAGAGGATAAGGGTTCAACTACCATAGCACACAGCAGTTTGAAACGTTGTTGTCTTAATGCAGTAAATGAGAGCAGAGGCGAGAACATGGGATTGTATCGATATGATCAATGGGGTTGCTTGCCTGATGGAGTGGTAGTAGGGTACTTCCCTTCAGCTGGATACTCAAAGATATCCTCGGGAGAAGAACTTACCATGAAGATCACGACGAAACACGTCAAAACAACATGGCAATATGCAACACTATGATGCATGATCATGACATGGCAAGGATGAGTGTTTTGGTCTAATGCATCTACCGGCAATTTGAAAGGAGTTGGTTTGATCATTAGTATCAAAATCAACCCCCTTATATTATTTAATATAAGACATTTTCATGGTTTGCTCTAACTAGCAAGATTAAGTTGTTCTAACATGCATGAAACTTGCATAAATGGATTCTTTGCATTTTTCTATTGATTTTTCATATATAAATTATTTCCATCTGAGTTATGGTTGAATTACTATATTAGAAGTTTTCAGCAATTAAAAGAATTTCCAGAATTGTTTTTATTCCAAAATTCCTTTTATTGCGTCAGCACTGTGTCATGCTGGCGTCAGCAGTCAACAGCGCTTGGTCCTGGTTAAACCTGACCAGTGGGACCCACAGGTCAGTGACTCTGTGCACTAACTAAGCTAGTTAGTCCTAATTAATTGGGCAGGGCCCATTAGTCAGTGACTACTAACCAAACTAACCTAGTTAATTAGCACTAACCAGACTAATTAGTCGGGCGGGGCCCGCATGTTAGTGAGAGAGAGGGGGAGGTCAACCCGTGTCAGCGGGGTCAACCTCGCCGGTCAGCGGTCAAAGCCTAGCGGCGTTTAGCCGCCGGCGAGGCCAGACGCGGCGGCGCGCTGCGGGATTTGCCCACAGGGCACCATTTGGCGCGTAGAGAGCACCTACGTGGAGCTGGGACTCGCCCGCATCCAACCACGGTGGTGGTTTGGCCGGGGAGTGGCCGGAGCATCGCTGGCGACGGCCTCCGCAGCTCGGGTGTGCTCGTGCTCGTGGCTGCAGTGGCCTAGGCGATGCGGCGAAAGCACCTACAGCATCTACGTCGCGCGGGGAGTGTGACGGGCACAAGCCTGTGACCAAATGGTCACCGGAGCATCGCCGGCGACGTGGTCAGGCGGCGGCGCGTTCGGGCACAAGAGGCGCGGCGTCTACTGTGTTCTAGGGGCGAAACGAAAAGCACGGGGAGGTTCAGCAGCTCACAGGGACGCCGCAGGGAGGGTCAGTGTGCTCGGGGAAGCTCGGGTGCGGCGGATCGACGACGACGATCGACGGCGGCTGAAGGTTGAAGACGACGGTGGCGGGGACGATGCAGGGGCTGCGGCATCATGCAGCTCGGCTGGTCGACGTAGTCAACGACAGCGAACCATCCGGACACGGTGAGAGGGCGCGGGGACGGCGTTGGACGCGGCTGCGGCGAGCGGCAACGACGGTGACGTCTCGGGCGACGTCGGGGAGGGCGAGAGAGGGAATCAGAGAGAGAGCGAGTATGTTTGGGAGCTCGGGGAGAGAGAGAGGGTTCATCCCAGGGCGACAGGTCGACGAGGGGAGCGGCTGGGTGGCGGGCAGCTGCGTGGCAAGCATGCTATGCTTGCCGTTGAGCACCTGCCTATCTGTGCTGGCGGGAGCAAGCAGCTCGCTGGCACAGCAGGTGCGCTGGGCTGCTAGGTGGGCCGGCCAGGTGGGCTCAGGTAAGTGCTCTGCACTGTTTTCTGTTTCTCTTTTATTTATTTTCTGTACTGTGTTTTGAAATAGAATAAATACTATTTCATTCCCAAAAACTCTGGAAATATTCAGAGGCACATTTGAGAATATTCTCAACTGCCTAAAAATGCTTCCAAGATTATTTGAGCACTTTAAAATATTTATAAGATTTAAAATGCCCAAATTCAAATACTTATGACTTGGTTCAAAAATCAAGAGTGGCCCCATAAATTGTAGAACCATTTTTGGCAGAGGTTTAAACCAGAACCAAAAATGGTGGGCTTTTATGAAGGGCATTTTGGGTTCATTGAAATTCCAATTGTTGGAATTTAGCTTTTTCAGGGGGGTGTTGGGGTTGATTAGCCCCCATTTCAAGTTTAAAAGAAATTTAAACATGATGCACAAGTTCAACCAACCCTAATGCATAACAGGAAAGCAGGGATGTGACAAATTTTGTCTATTTTGGGCCTAGCCCAATAGCAGTTTCAGAAATTCCTAATAAATCCTAGAGGCCCACGCAGCCCATTCGTGCAAGGCAAGAGGTGGAACAAAAGTTTAGTCCCACGTTGCTAGTTTAGAGGGAGTTGGACCTCTTTATAAGGGAGGTTCTTTCCCCACATGTATGAGCATGAGAACAAGAGGGACATCCACGCGCGCTCCTCCGCCGCCGCCGCCCGCCTCGCCATGCCTCGTCACGACGCGCCGCGGGTTGCGGGAATGAGCCGAGCCGATGTCTAGATTTTTGCCACGCACGACGGGTATACGAAAGGTCACGTGGGAGTTGAAACATTTTTTGTAGTGGACACTGAATTCGACCGGCGTGCCTCTTCGGCCGCTGCCTGTTCGCTTCACCTCCCGCCGCAGCCTCTTCGCGTCCTTCTCCTGTGCCTATATAAGAGAGGTCGCTCCTCTCCAGAGAGACACAACAGAAGCTCCTCTTCCTCTCTCCACAAAGTTCCAAGCACTGCACTGCTGCTACGTTCTTCCCCATCCCGGCTTGCGGCGTGCACCGCACGTCAGGTCAGTAGGCCTCTGAAACCGCACCTTTTGAGTTCTGTACGGGAGAAGTGTGATAAGGTTTTTGGGGAGCGCTCAGCGCGACTACTGGCTGTTCATCACGGACGATCCGGTCGCCGACGACTACTTCCCCGACGACAACTTCTTCCCCGACATCCACGACCTCCTCGACAACATGACAGGCGAGGAAACCGACCCAAGTCTAGCGCTTCTCCTGCTGCTGTCCCGTACGTGTTCTTCCTCTTTCTGTTAGAGACCCTTCTTCAGCTCCTTGTTCTACTGTTTGCCCTAAATATGTTAGACTCTGTTTCATATATGCAACTTGCTATACTATCTGCTCTAGATGTGTTTAGTTATAGTTCATATATGAAAATGTTCTTTACCTTCTCTTTATCAAATCACATGACTTGTTTTATCACTGCTATACTAGTCGTGCTTTATCTAGTATTTCTGATAATAAAATCATTTGGTAAATTGCTCATGTTTCCAACAATCTCGAGAGGAACTCCCCAGCCACCAGCCTCGGGAGCCCCCGCTTGCGGTCCGACCTCAAGGGCACGTCTTCTCCTGGCGCTCGAGCCCTAGGAGGGGTGCTGGACCGAGGAGTTCAAGGCATATCTGGTGCATGGGACGCTGCCCGAGAAGGAGGAGTACGCGGAGCGTGTGGCCCGGGAGGCTACGACATACTGCATCCAGGACGGCGAGCTGTACAGAAAACGACCAAATGATGTTTCCTTGCAATGCATCTCTAGGGAGCAAGGTAATGAGCTGCTCGCTGACATACATGGTGGAGACTGCGGGTATCACTCATCGTCGCATACCCTGGTTGGCAAGGCGTTCCGCAGTGGGTTCTACTGGCCCACGACACTCAACGACGCGACCGAGCTAGTAAGGTCCTGCGAGGCCTGCCAGTTCCATGCCAAGAAAATCCACCAGCCGGCCCTGGGCCTCCAGACTATCCCGCTCTCGTGGCTGTTCATGGTCTGGGGGCTGGACATCCTGGGTCCGTTCCCGCGAGTGCCTCGGGGCTACCGCTACCTCTACGTCGCCATCGACAAGTTCACCAAATGGGCAGAGGTGGAAGCCGTCTGCACCATCCCGGCCGGGTCAGCAGTTAAGTTCATCAAGGGCCTCGTGAGCCGGTTCGGGGTCTCTAACCGCATCATTACCGACAATGGTTCGCAGTTCACTAGCAATTTCTTCAAGACCTATTGTGCTAACCTTGGAACGTAGATTTGCTACGCCTCGGTGGCACACCCCATGTAACACCCTCGATGCGACTATAGCTCCCACGTGTCGAGGCACGACTTAGAGACATAATCGCATCGAAGGCATATGTCGGAAGTTAGGCAATCTTCACAACATCCCATGCAATATGAATAATAAAGGGGAGAACATAGTTGGCTTACACTCGCCACGTCACATCAGAGTACATAAATAACATCCATCATACAAACACTCATGGCCCGACTACGGCGCCAAAATAGAAGAAAACCCAACATGCGACAAGGCCCTGAATCGAACCCCAACTAGGCACCACTACTGATCATCGGGAAAGGAAACATAGTAACGATGAGAGTCCTCGTCGAACTCCCACTTGAGTTTGTATTCGTCACCTGGAGCGGAATCACCTAGACCTGCATCTGGAGTTATAGTATCTGTGAGCCACAGGGACTCAGCAATCTCGCACCCTCGCGATCAACACTATTTAAGCTTATAGGAAGGGTAAGGCAAATATATGTGGAGCTGCAGCAAACGAGTAGCATATATGGTGGCTATCTTATGTGCAAAAGAGAGAGCGAGAAGAGGAGGCAAAGCGCGAGCGAGAGTCTAGAGGAACAACCTGCGCAAGCATTACTCCAACACCGTGTCCACTTCCTGGACTCCGCCGAGAATAGGCCATCACAGTAACACTCTCAGTTGATTCATTTTAATTAATTAAGGTTCAAGTTATCTACAACCGAACATTAACAAATTCCCATCTGCCCATAACCGCGGGCACGGCTTTCGAAAGTTCAATCCCTGCAGGGGAGTCCCAACTTAGCCCATGACAAGCTCTCACGGTCAACGAAGGAATAGACCTCCTCCCAAGACGTTCCGATCAGACTCGGTATCTCGGTAACTCAAGACACTTCGACAGGTTAAAACAAGACCAGCAACACCGCCCGAATGTGCCGACAAATCCCGATAGGAGCTGCACATATCTCTTTCTCAGGGCACACTCAGATTGTCCTAGGTACGGGTAGGCCAGCCCAGAGTTGCCCCTGGTGGCCACCGGTAGCAGACAGGTGGACCAACACTCAGAGGAGCACTGGCCCCGGGGGGTAAAATAAGATGACCCTTGAGTCTACAGAACCCAAGGGAAAGAAAAGGCTAGGTGGCAAATGGTAAAACCAATGTTGGGCATTGCTGGAAAAGCTTTAATCAAGGCGAAATATCAAGGGGTTCCCATTATAACCCACCGTGTAAGGAACGCAATATCCGGGAACATAACACCGATATGAAGGAAACTAGGGCGGCAAGAGTGGAACAAAACACTAGGCGAGAGGCCGAGCCTTCCACCCTTTAACAAGTATATAGATGCATTAAGATAACATAGCAATATAATGATATCCCAACAAGTAAATAAATGATGTTCCAACAAGGAACGCCTCCAATCTTTACCTGCAACTAGCAACGCTATAAGAGGGGCTGAGCAAAGCGGTAACATAGCCAATCAACGGTTTGCTAGGACATGGTGGGTTAGAGTTTCAGCATGGCAATTGGGAGGCTGACAAACAAAAGGTAGGCATCGTAGCATTGGCATAGCAAGAGCGAGCAAACTAGCATAGCAAAGATAGTAGTGATTTCGAGGGTATGATCATCTTGCCTGCACAGTTGTCAGAGTTGACTGGATCCTCACAAGCAAACTCAACGGGCTCCTCGATAGCAAACTCGTCTCCTGGCTCTACCCAAACAAGACAAACAAGCAACAAGGATACAATCAACCACATGCAAGACCAAGCAATAAGATGAAATGATGTTATGCTATGCAGGATGTGATGAGGGATGCAAAATTCAAGATATGACAGGAAATGCATGAACCTGGCCTCAACTTGAAATTACAAGGGTGCCACTGGAAAGATGAGATGAAATCGCTTGAAAACGATATAAGGAACATCGGAATCGGAGTTACGGTTTGGAAATGGCAAGCGATTTAAGATATAAAGAACATCTGAAGAAGATTTGAGAGAGGCTTCGCGATCTTAGAAAAGTTTTCAACGAATCTTCGGCAATAGCTTGCGAGACCGAGAAAACTGCGGAGTTGCTTCACGTTCTAAGGAGGTTCCCAATTCACAATTGCAGACACCTTCTCAGGATTCACAGCAATGCCCTTGGCAGAGATGATATGACCAAGATAAAGAACCTCATCGAGCCAAAATTCACACTTGGAGAACTTGGCGTAGAACTGATGTTCTCTGAGCTTATCAAGAACCAAATGCAAATGCTTGGCATGATCTTCCTTGTTCTTGGAGAAAACCAGAATGTCATCGAGATAGACCAAAACGAAGTCATTGGTGTAGGCGTTGAAGATGAAGTTCATCATGCGAGAGAACGTCGGAGGAGCGTTGGCGAGGCCAAAAGACATGACAGTGTATTCATATGAACCAAAGCTTGTTCTGAATGCTGTCTTGGGAATATCTTCTTCACGAATGCGAATCTGGTGATAACCCATACGGAGATCAAGCTTGGAGAATACTTGGGCACCTTTGAGTTGTTTGAACAGCTCATTGATGTTGGGAAGTGGGTATTTGTTCTTGATGGTCTTCTTGTTCACTGGACGGTAATCAACACAAAGTCGGTCCATTCCATCCTTCTTCTTCACAAAAAGAACACCACAACCCCACGGAGAAGAACTAGGCCGGATGAGACCCATTCTCTCTTACTCATCGAGTTGCTTCTTCAGCTCCTTCAACTCTTCAGGTCCGAGCTTGTAAGGACGTTTGCACACAGGTTCTGTGCCAGGATCAAGTTCAATAACGAATTCAACTGGCCAGTGCGGAGGCATTCCTGGGAGCTCTTCTGGAAAGACGACTTGATATTCGCAAATGACTAGAATTTGCGAAATAGCGTCCAATTCACCCTTCTCATTGAGAGAAAACAGACGGATAGTATCATCACGAGCGGCAAGGACAATTACATCCTCAGACAAATGAGTCAATTGAATCTGCCCGGCTGCACAATCAAGCTGAGCCTTGTGCTTAGAAAGCCAATCCATTCCGAGAATAAGATCAATATCTGAGTTACCAAGAACCATTGGAGAAGCCAGAAACTTGTAGTCACCCAAAGTGATAGAAACATCTAGAACGATGGAGTTAGCCTGCATGCGCTTACCGGGAGAGACAACTGCTAAAGGACTAGGCAAAACTTGCGAAACCAATTCATGCCTATTTGTAAACGGTCTCGAGATGAAGCAATGCGATGCACCAGTGTCAAAAAGAACTTTTGCAGGAATATCATTAACAGGAAGGTTACCCATGATCACATCTGACGAGTCCTCTGCCTGAGCTGCATTCATCAAATTGACCTTGGCATGCTTGGGGTTATGCTTGACCATAGCTGTACTTGCCGATCTGACAGGAGGAGGAGGAAGACGCCTCTGGCTGAGACACTTGTTAGCATAGTGACCCTTCTGTTGGCACTTGTTGCACGTGACCTCTGAAAGCAGACGGTGATACGGAGCACTCGATCTTGGAGCTTGAGACAAAGTCTTGTTCTGAAAGCCAGGGTTGGGTGGGTGGGAAGAACCACTGCCACCTTTGCTCTTCTGCTGATACGGCTGACGGAACGGAGGAGGAGGAAGCCAAAACTTCTGCTGCTTGGCCACCTGAGTAGAGGAAGAAGGAGTAACATCTCTAACTCGCTTCCTGGAAGCATCACACCTCAACTGAGCAGCCTCTTGCTTCAGTGCCATGTTGTAGAAATCATCGTACCTCAAGGGCTCAAAGAGAACAAGAGCGAGCTGAATATCTTCTCTGAGACCACCCCTGAACTGGTATATCATGCTCTTCTCATCATGCACGTCCTGCTTGGCAAAGAGGGCAAGCTTCTGGAACAACTTGTTGTAGTCATAGACAGACAAAGAGCCTTGCTTCAGATTGCGGAATTCCTCATGCTTGCTTTCAACCACGCTCTGCGGAATATGATGAGCCCAGAAATCTCGACGGAAATCATCCCAAGTGATAACACGTCCACCTCTGGAGTCCTACTGCTGGAACCATTCTGTAGCTTGATCTTTGAGTTGGAAGGAAGTGAACTTGACAAAGTCCTCAGGCCTGACGTTACTGCACTCGAAATGCTTACATAGATCCACAAGCCAATCATCAGCATCGGTTGCCTCAACACAATTGCTGAAAGTCTTTGGCCCGTTAGCAAGGAACTGGTTGAGTGTAGCAAAGTGACTCTGACTGCTGCCTTGATTCCCTTGACTGCCTTGATTGCGCTCTTGAAGAATTTGCATGATCAGCTGTGTGTTTGCATTGGTTGCGGCCATCACAGCTTGCCATGCCTCTAGAGGAGGTGGAGGTGGTGGCGGATCTTGATTCTGGTTCTGACTGGTGCCCTTAGCGGGAGCCATCCTGAAGAGGTTGACCACCGTTAGCACATAGACAGATAAATGAAGCTGAAACCAACAGAATGAAAATTGCAACATATAGTCTTCACATCCGAACAAAATGAGCGAATGCATTCCTCTTCAAATGGTCACATATCCATAAATTGAGAAGCCACGTAGAATTAAGGTAGAAGAATTAAATCAACAAGGTACGGCTCAAGAACGAATAATCGGTAAGAAATCCCAATTTCAAACCAATATCCGTGGAAGAAGAACTAGAGCTACAAGAATTCCCACCTATGAAACTCCCGAAACTTTCCGGTTATGCAATCAGGTGTTGGGGATACAGGGGAAGCATAATATCTCACCCAAACTAGCAAATCCTACATCCAGCTGTATCCATCCTTCAACACATAACCAAGAAAACTTCAGAAACCATCTACCTCAACCTTCGAAAAGCATCCGTTATACAAGTTATGGCGATACTCCTGAACTCCCGCCCCAGTACTGGGTGGCGTCGAGGTTATCTCACCAACGAACTGCATAAAAGAGATTTTCGATGTCGGCGTAATATCTCAAGTATTCCAGAATTGCAACGATAAAATTATGATGACAACACCTCAGAGCTCAACTCCCCGGGACACTTCCACTAAACCCCTGACAGGAGGCACCAAGACAATGTTCTCATCATAAGCCATCGGAACGATTCCAAGATACTCGCGTGATCCTAAAAAAAATTTAGTGAAATTTGAGAAGAGAAGAGTCAAAACTCTACGTCAGGATGCCTTACCAGAGCGATGAGTAGACTAGGAAGTAAAAAGAATTCCCAAGCTCTCCGATATATAATTCCTAAATGACTCAAAACATTTTTCTAGACACAACTCGGCTGCTAAGACGATCAAGCAATGGGGCTCCTAAGGTCGGGGAAGGCTCTGATTACCAACTTGTAACACCCTCGATACGACTATAGCTCCCACGTGTCGAGGCACGACTTAGAGACATAATCGCATCGAAGGCATATGTCGCAAGTTAGGCAATCTTCATGACATCCCATGTAATATGAATAATAAAGGGGAGAACATAGTTGGCTTACACTCGCCACGTCACATCAGAGTACATAAATAACATCCATCATACAAACACTCATGGCCCGACTACGATGCCAAAATAGAAGAAAACCCAACATGCGACAAGGCCCTGAATCGAACCCCAACTAGGCACCACTACTGATCATCGGGAAAGGAAGCATAGTAATGCTGAGAGTCCTCGTCGAACTCCCACTTGAGCTCGTATTCGTCACCTGGAGCGGAATCACCTGGACCTGCATCTGGAGTTATAGTATCTGTGAGCCACAGGGACTCAGCAATCTCGCACCCTCGCGATCAAGACTATTTAAGCTTATAGGAAAGGTAAGGCAAATATATGTGGAGCTGCAGCAAGCGACTAGCATATATGGTGGCTATCTTATGCGCAAAAGAGAGAGTGAGAAGAGGAGGCAAATCGCGAGCGAGAATCTAGAGGAACAACATGCGCAAGCATTACTCCAACACCGTGTCCACTTCCCGGACTCCGCCGAGAAGAGGCCATCACGATAACACACTAAGTTGATTCATTTTAATTAATTAAGGTTCAAGTTATCTACAACCGAACATTAACAAATTCCCATATGCCCATAACCGCGGGCACGGCTTTCGAAAGTTCAATCCCTGTAGGGGAGTCCCAACTTAGCCCATGACAAGCTCTCACGGTCAACGAAGGAATAGACCTCCTCCCAAGACGTTCCGATCAGACTCGGTATCTCGGTAACTCAAGACACTTTGACAGGTTAAAACAAGACCAGCAACACCGCCCGAATGTGCCGACAAATCCCGATAGGAGCTGCACATATCTCTTTCTCAGGGCACACTCAGATTGTCCTAGGTACGGGTAGGCCA